>NC_083470.1:16482169-16717169 GCF_030014155.1 Tachysurus vachellii
AATAAGAATGTTGCTTTAGCAAGCACCATTAATAATAAGTATGCAAGAGAACAAGAATGTTGCTTTAGCAAGCACCATTAATAATAAGTATGCAAGTGAACAAGAATGTGCTTTGCAAGCACATTAATAATAATAAGTATGCAAGAGAACAATAATGTGCTTTGCAAGCACATTAATAATAAGAAAACCGACAATAACAATAGATGTCTACGCCCCTTCGGGGCTTGACCCCTAATAATAATAATAAGAAAACCGACAATAACAATAGGTGTCTACGCCCCTTCGGGGCTTGACCCCTAATAATAAGAAAACCGACAATAACAATAGGTGTCTATGCCCTTTCGGGGCTTGACCCCTAATAAGAAAACCGACAATAACAATAGGTGTCTACGCCCCTTCGGGGCTTGACCCCTAATAAGAAAACCGACAATAACAATAGGTTTCTACGCCCCTTCGGGGATTGACCCCTAATAATAATAATAAGAAGAAGAAGAAAACCGACAATAACAATAGGTGTCTACGCCCCTTCGGGGCTTGACCCCTAATAATAAGAAAACCGACAATAACAATTGGTGTCTACGCCCCTTCGGGGCTTGACCCCTAATAAGAAAACCGACAATAACAATAGGTGTCTACGCCCCTTCAGGGCTTGACCCCTAATAAGAAAACTGACAATAACAATAGGTTTCTACGCCCCTTCGGGGCTTGACCCCTAATAATAAGAAGAAGAAGAAAACCGACAATAACAATAGGTGTCTACGCCCCTTCGGGGCTTGACCCATAATAATAATAAGAAAACCAGTTATTAGGCCACTCATTAAGAAACCTAATTTAGATCCTAATGAACTTTCAAATTACAGACCTATTTCACACCTTCCGTTTATGTCTAAAATACTAGAAAAGGTTGTGTCTGTTCAACTGAGCTCCTTCTTACAGGAGAACAATATCCTCGAAGAGTTTCAGTCAGGTTTCAGGCCCCATCATAGCACAGAAACTGCTCTTTTTAAAGTTAAAAATGACTTGTTCTTAGCTTCGGACAAAGACTGTATGTCACTATTAGTTCTACTTGACCTTAGTGCTGCATTCGACACTATAGATCACAACATTCTCCTAGATCGCTTACAAAATTACACAGGTATTCATGGACAGGTTTTAAGTTGGTTTAGATCCTACCTGTCTGATCGATACCATTTTGTAGAATTAGATGGTGAACCCTCCAGTTTACTACCAGTTAACCATGGGGTCCCTCAAGGATCAGTTCTAGGACCTCTGCTTTTCTCGATATACATGCTTCCATTAGAGAACATTATTAGAAGACATGGGATTATTTTCCATTGCTATGCTGACGACACAGTTATACATCTCATCAAAACCAGATGAAATAACTAAATTGTCCAAATTAACTCAATGCCTTAGAGAGATAAAAGACTGGATGAGCTGTAATTTTCTGTTGTTAAACTCTGATAAGACAGAAATACTACTTATAGGCCCAAAAACCAGTACACAGAAACTCTCACAACTTAATTTCCAATTAGTGGGATGCACTGTTACTAGTAGCTCGACAGTGAAAGACCTGGGTGTTATATTAGACAGCAACTTGTCTTTTGAAAATCATATCGCCCAAACCACAAAAACAGCCTTCTTCCACCTTAGAAATATTGCCAAGCTGAGAAACATCCTGTCTGTATCTGATGCTGAGAAGCTAGTTCATGCTTTCATGACCTCTAGACTGGACTATTGTAATGCATTACTAGGTGGTTGTCCTGCATCTTTAATAAATAGGCTACAGTTAGTCCAAAATGCAGCTGCCAGAGTTCTCACTAGGACAAGAAAGTATGACCATATAACCCCAATTTTATCATCTCTACACTGGCTACCTGTTAAGTTTAGAATCGATTACAAACTGCTGCTACTTACGTACAAGGCTCTTAATGGTTTAGCTCCCAAACTCTGGAATAGTCTTCCTGATAGTGTTCGGGGCTCAGACACACTTTCACAGTTTAAATGTAGATTAAAAACTCATCTCTTTAGTCAGGCGTACACATAATACATCCCATCATATTGTGCACTATTACACTAGACTTGCACATTCTTATGAACAGCAGATATGTTAATCCCTCTGCACTGCTCTTCTCTTCTCTTTTTCTACCCATGCTGAGACACCCATGCTATGATCGTCTTCCGTGCGATGAAATTTTTGGACCTCCACTGAGACAAGGCTGACTCTGTGAGAATCCTGAGACATCTACAGATCTACCGGCTCCAGTTGGACTCTGTGATACTTGTATATTTGTAACCACACCATCTAGTGTCACCCATATGAGGATGGGTTCCCCTTGAGTCTGGTTCCTCTCAAGGTTTCTTCCTTTACCAATCTAAGGGAGTTTTTCCTTGCCACTGCTGCCTGAGCCACCTCAGACTTGCTCATTGGGGACAAATACATATACACACTACTAGTGAGCTACTAGTAACAGTGCATCCCACTAATTGGAAATTAAGTTGTGAGAGTTTCTGTGTACTGGTTTTTGGTTCTGTATGCTATACAAAACATTGTGCAAAAGTAAAGGGGTCGTAAACACAGGGTTCTTGCAAACATATATAGGGTTGTAAACATTGAGCAAAAGAGAATTGCAAACACAATCCTAGCAGTTTTTGCTGAGACCGTACAATTCCCAAACCAGTCAGTGATGCAGCTTCACAGGATGCTCTCAATGGTCCCTCTGTAGAACAGGTTCAAGATCAGGTTGTTAGATCTACACCAGGCAGTTAGCTTTTGAATCTCCTCTTGAGGTCTCCCAGTCTGGAAGTCCAGGATCCAGTTGCAGAGGGAGATGTTTAGACTCATCAGGCCAAACATTCAAGGATATGTAAACTTCAGGGTTGTTTAGGTGATTTCAGTTATCATTAGGTTTTAAAAAGGAGTCAAACAACTATGTGATCATTAATGACTTCATGTCATTAATGACTTCAGGACCACTATCCTTAAATAAGAAATAAATCTTTTGCATTATCAGTCATATTTTCCAAATAAATGCCAATGTTTAAAATGTTTTGCTCTAGGGATGTTTGTAAGGCCTTGTCCTTCTATGCTTATATATATATATACATATATATATATATACATATATATGTATATATATATATATATGTATATATATATATATATGGCAAAAAACATCATTCTGTATGATTTATATTGAGACAAATGGATTATATATATATATATATATATATATATATATATATATATATATATATATATATATATATATAATCCATTTGTCTCAATTAAGAAGTAGTTGTTTGTTTTTTTTTTTTAGTAAAGTGGTAATGTGAAGAGATATTAACCAACATCAGCGTTGCTATGCAACCTTTAAAGCAACTATATTCACGAAGGTAAATGTAGTTCCTGCACTTTCCTAAAATAAATCTCGCAATGTTTTCGACTACATTATACCTTACAGTGTTTATCGAAATTAGTATAAGTGCACGTGTTCCAGATCATCTTGTTTTTGCCACCGTAATTAGGATTTTGTTTTGGGGTAAATAAAAAGCTTCCGCTTCTACATGACGAATCTGGGAATCATAATGTTTGCATAGGTGAGGTACCTGGATGACGGCTGCATGGCAGTTGTTTCAACTAGCGATATTAAGGACTTTAACTTATATATACGTATATATACATATATATATATATATATATGTATATATATATATATATATATATATACATATATATATATATATATATATGTATATATATATATATATATATATATATATATATATATATATGTATGTATATATATATATAAAAAAGAAAGCCATGTAAATGATAGGAATATCCAGAATGTTTTTCTTTATTAAAAAGTGAATTACAATTCTCTAGAAAATTGTCTTGGGCTTTATTTAACTATGAATATGCACTAAGAAATGTGATATGTAACAAATGGGTTTTGTTGTGGTCTTGCTGGGATTATACTAGCATCCAAAAGACAACATATGTTGACCAGCACACCAGCATCCCAGGCTGGTCGGCCAGCACACCAGCATCCCAGGCTGGTCGGCCAGCACACCAGCATCCCAGGCTGGTCGGCCAGCACACCAGCATCCCAGGCTGGTCGGCCAGCACACCAGCACCTAATGCTGGACCAGCATACCACCATCCCAGGCTGGTCAGCCAGCACACCAGCAACCAGCACCTAATGCTATACCAGCATACCACCATCCCAGGCTGGTCGGCCAGCATACCGGCACCTAATGCTGGACCAGCATACCACCATCCCAGGCTGGTCAGCCAGCACACCAGCAACCAGCACCTAATGCTGGACCAGCATACCACCATCCCAAGCTGGTCCCAGCATGCAAAACATACCTTATGCTGGACCAGCAATGCTGGTTTTTTTAGCAGGGGTAATCAATGATCAGGGCCCTTCCTCTCTCATGCTACATGAGAGAGGAAGGGCATGAGGGCATGAGGAGTGCGGAGTCCTGCTTTGCAGCAGAACACAATAAACTGTGAAACCTCTGTGAAACCTCTTTACTCTTGCCCGTGCCTACCAGTGTGGTATTTTATACTTTAAATCTCTCAAAACTCAAACTTCCACAACAGGTTATGCAAACGTATATCTTTAAAACATAATGTAGCAGATAAAAGACACATCATACTTACTTTCCATCATATTGGATAAAATGTTGAGTAGTGCCATCAGCAAAGATCTGGCAAAAACCAGTGGGACCCAGGTACATTCATCTACTGTCTAGAGAAGTATGGCCAGAAGTGGCCTTCATGGAAGAAATCCATACCTCCAATATTGAAACAACACTAAGCTACTCAATGTTGCATGAAAGCATAGGAACTCTGGTGGCAAAAAGACTAGACTAGACTAGACTGTAGCAGAAGACAGGTTATTCGTCAAAGGGCTGGACAGCAGTACAATAACAAGTGTCTGCAAGCAACAGTTAAGCATACAGATAGTCTTCTATCATGCAATACCACCATCAGTGAGGTGTCTGATTAGCCCCAAATTTATTCTGCAGCAGGACAATAATCCCAAACATACAGCCAGACTTAATGTCATTAAGAACTATGTTCAGCATAGAAAAGAACAAGGAGTCCTGGAAAAGATGGTTTATCCTCCACAGAGCCCTGATCTCAACATCATCAAGTCTGTCTGAGATCTGAGGCAGCCTACATCCACAGAAGATCTGTGGATCCTTTAAAAAACCCTTTAAAAACCGTGTACGGGTGTACCTAGAAACATTTACGCTGTTTTGCAGGCAAAGCATGGTCACCGACTCGAATTGAATTTCTCTTTACATTTACAGCATTTGGCAGTAAAGAGAAGATGTGGAGCTCACAGGGATCTTGAGCAGAAGCTTCAAGCTTTTATTTGTAGAAGAAAGTCTTGGCAGAAGTCATGTCTGAAGAGAGCCAGGAGCGTACGGTAAAAGACAAGATCTGTGTCAAGTTGTGATTTCTTCCACTTTCTCTCTGCTGATCTTAGTTCTCTTCAACTGCTACACAACACATCTGAATGGAGCAGAACTAGAAGTCATCTTGGGTTTAGTGGACAGAGGACAGACAAGGTCCAAGGAAAGAGAGGAGAAGCTACAGAGAAAGGGGTGAAAGATTGGAGACTATGACAGGTAAGAGAGAGTTGAAAGTTAGTTTTAGGTATGATAGGCAGAGTGATATTGAAGGAAACCACTTGATGCTCAGAGTTGTGGGGTAGCAGTCTTGTCTGATTTGGATTTCTCTTCTGTTCATTAACTTTCTATTGTGTTAAATATATTTAAAAAATACAGTACTATGCAAAGGTTGAGGCAGGTGTGAAAAGATCTGTAAAGTAAGAGGGCTTCCAAAATTGGAAATGTCAGTAGTCTGTAACTCTGATAGAATTCTGCTTGCCACCTGATTCTTCTTATTCACAGTTTAACCTTGTATTGTTTTCATACAAAATGTTTTTTTCGACCACTGAAATGGTAATGTTTTCATACAAAATGGTATTCGAAACTCTCAGTTGAACATCGACGGATCTCCCGTGGACATTGTAAAGAGCAGCAAATTCCTTGGGGTTCATCTGGTGGAGAACTTCACCTGGTTACTCAACACGAGCTCCATCAGTAAGAAAGCTCAGTGGTGTCACTTCCTATGAAAACTGGGGAAAGCACATCTCTCTCTCCCTATCACTGCAACGGAGTGCGAGCCTGCAGCAGATAGTGAGGATAGCTGAGAAGATCACGGCATCTCTCTTCCCTCCATCATTAACATTCAAAACACACGCTGCATCCGTAAAAGCCAACAGCATTGTGGATGACCCCAGACATCCACTCACACACACTCTTCAGCCTCCTACCATCTGGAAAAAGGTACTATGGCATTCAGGACCTCACAACAATACTGTTTCTTTCCTCAAGCCATATACCGAACTATATAGAACACACACACATAGCTGTGTACTACGTCAGCTATATATGGTTGAAATGAAAATAAAAGCTTATTGATTGACAAGATTCTAAAAGTTCTAAACACACTTGATCCAATTAAAGGAATTTCTCAGGACAAGACTAAAATAACCTGTTCTACATTCTACCTGAATCAAACAAATCACAGTATGCAATTTTTAAAATACACTTGTGTTAGCATACAGTACAATAAATATTTGCTATAATAGAACAAACATTTCAACACATGAAAATATCTAAAATTTTGTTTTCAATTAAAGGAGAGGAGACATGAGCTTATTCACATTATTTATAATTAAACCTTAAACTCTTGAACATGCACTGCATACTCACGGTTGTTGCAGAAAAAGAAGGCTGTAAGGATGAAGTGGTCTTTGCTGAAACAGTGAAGGACTACCGGAAGGTGGGGTTCTCCCTTCTTCAGGACTCCCACTGACAGGACTCCGAACCTTGCTCTGGAAATCCCATAGACACTTTAGTGGATCACAGAAATGTACATACTAGATATGCTTACCGATATGTGGCTGTGTTTGCACTGTAGGGCTGGTTAATGGTCTGGGCTAGTGATTGAATGATTTTTAAGATCAAATGTGATGAGTAAGTCATGACTAAAAGAGAACCTTAAACCTCATCTATTCATCTGTAACGGAATTTTAACTGAATTCTTTTTTAATATGTATCAGCCAAATCAAATTATAAATGCAAATATACGTGCAGGAGCTTACACAGGCCACTTTAAGCAAGTTCCACAACTCCTTCTGTCTTTTTTCTTGCATACAGCGCAGTTCCTGCTCACACTGAGCCATGCTGCTCACCATGCCCTCTACCCGAGGCAGCAGCTCCATAACCCTCTGTCGGCATACCATTGTTTTGCTGCAAAAAAACCCCAAGGGTGATAAAGTATACAATTAAACTTAAAGCCATGGAATTAAAATTGCTAAAGGTAAAAATACCATCATCTGTACACATAAATACAACAGACCTGAGGTGTGTATAAAACTCTTTAAGTTTTTTCTCATAGAACTGAATTGCCTGGACCACCAGCTTCACCACCTCATGGCAATCACCATTACCTCTCTGATCTGAAGGCAGATACAATATAATTGAGGTCACGATAGCATCACAATCTGCATAAACTACAGATGTGGTTTTGAGAATGTGTTTCAAAGAAAAAGGGTTCCTGGAGAAAAGGTTTATATTTCGTTCACACAAACACAGCTTGCTAGTAGACACTTTAGTACATTAGACACATTTGTGCATTACACACATTAAACAGCACACATACTTTTTCCAACCAAACATTTAGCTATCTGATTTTGCAGATCTGTGAAATTGGTTCAAAACTGATTTGCAAGAGGTCTAATGCAATTTACCACCAAACGTCATCATTATCTAATGAGAAAAATATTATATTAAAAATAGTTTGTGTTAAGATTTTTCCCCTGCATATAATCTTATTAAAAACCTTCTATTACAGAGGTTGAGCCAATAATCTAAAAATCAAATTAAAATTTTATTTGTCACATACATAAACATACACAGAATAATAAAATGTGTTTTATGACTGTTCCTTATAGTAGAAGTAACTACAAATGTAAAAAAAAGTAGGCGCAATAAAGATAAAAATAAATATAAAGAAAAATACACATAGATCTCTAAATGTAGATATAAATGTCAATAAAGATCAATAAAATTAAAATGTTAAAAAAGGAGAGCACAAAAAATTATTCAGCTTTAAACAGCGGTTTGGTTTATACTTTGCTAAATGTATAGTGTTATTTATGTCTGTACTTTTGAGAGTCACCAACAGCTGGAACTAAATTCCTTGTGTCTGTCAACACACTTGGCTGATAACCCTGATTCTGATTAAGCATTGCAACTGCATTTAAAGATTATTTACAGCATTTTAATTTATAATGTGTAAACAATTTCTAGTTAATTGTGGGCTCCGTCTTTTGTTGATATATTAATATTTTGGTCATTCAGATTTCTAGACCTAAATGCAGTCTTTCAAGGAAATCCACTGATTGACTGCGGTAGATGGTTATGCCCCACAGGTAGGTTGTGAGTTAGAGGAGAAAGAGAGATTCTGGTGTGAATTCGATGAGGTGATTGAGAGTATTCCCACGGGTGAGAGAGTGGTGATAGGAGCGGATTTTAATGGACATGTTGGTGAGGGGAACACAGGTGATGAGGAGGTGATGGGCAAGTTTGGAGTTAAGGAAAGGAACCTTGAAGGACAGATGGTAGTAGACTTTGCTAAGAGGATGGACATGGCTGTGGTTAACACGTATTTTCAGAAGAGGGAGGAACATAGAGTGACTTACAAGAGTGGAGGTAGGAGAACACAGGTAGACTACATCCTTTGTAGAAGAGGCAATCTGAAAGAGATTAGTGACTGTAAAGTGGTAGTGGGAGAGAGTGTAGCCAGACAGCATAGGATGGTGGTGTGTAGGATGACTCTGATGGTCTGTAAGAGGAAGAGGTCAAAGATAGAGAAGAAAACTAAGTGGTGGAAGCTGAAAAAGGAGGAATGTTGTGAGGAATTTAGACAGAAGTTGAGGCAGGCTCTGGGTGGTCAGGTAGTGCTGCCGGATGACTGGGAAACTACAGCAGAAGTGATCAGGGAGACAGGGAGAAAGGTGCTGGGTGTGTCATCTGGAAGGAGGAAAGAAGATAAGGAGACTTGGTGGTGGAATGAGGAAGTTCAGGATAGTATACAGAGGAAGAGATTAGCCAAGAAGAAGTGGGATATGGACAGGACTGAAGAGAATAGACAGGAATACAAGGAGTTACAGCGCAGAGTGAAGAGGGAGGTGTCTAAGGCCAAGCAGAAGGCATATGTTGAGTTGTACACTAGGTTAGACACTATTGAAGGAGAGAAGGACTTGTACAGGTTAGCTAGACAGAGGGATCGAGATGGGAAGGATGTGCAGCAAGTTAGAATTATTAAGTATAGAGATGGAAGGGTGCTCACAAGTGAGGAGAGTGTACAGAGGAGATGGAAGGAATACTTTGAGGAGCTGATGAATGAGGAAAATCAGAGGGAAAAAAGAGTAGAAGGGGTGAACTCTGTGGAACAGGAAGTAGATAAGATTAGAAAGGATGAAGTCAGGAAGGCCTTGAAGAGGATGAAAGGTGGAAAGGCAGTTGGTCCTGACGACATCCCGGTAGAGGTCTGGAAGTGTCTAGGAGAGGCAGCAGTGGAATTTTTAACTAGTTTGTTCAACAGGGTATTAGAAAGTGAGAGGATGCCTGAGGAATGGAGAAGGAGTGTGTTAGTGCCGATCTTTAAGAATAAGGGTGACGTGCAGAGTTGCAGCAACTATAGGGGGATAAAGTTGATGAGCCATACAATGAAGTTGTGGGAAAGAGTAGTGGAAGCTAGGTTAAGGAAGGTGGTGGAAATTTGTGAGCAGCAGTATGGCTTCATGCCGAGAAAGAGCACAACAGATGCAATTTTTGCTCTGAGAATGTTGATGGAGAAGTATAGGGATGGTCAGAGGGAGTTGCACTGTGTGTTTGTAGACTTAGAGAAAGCGTATGACAGGGTGCCAAGAGAAGAGCTGTGGTACTGTATGAGGAAGTCAGGAGTAGCAGAGAAGTATGTCAGAGTGGTGCAGGACATGTATGAGAGGAGCAGGACAGTGGTGAGGTGTGCTGTAGGTCAGACAGAGGAGTTTACAGTGGAGGTGGGACTGCATCAGGGATCGGCTCTGAGCCCGTTCCTGTTTGCTATAGTGATGGACCAGTTGTCAGAGGAGGTCAGACAGGAGTCTCCTTGGACGATGATGTTTGCAGATGACATTGTGATCTGTAGTGAGAGCAGGGAGCAGGTGGAGGAAAACCTGGAGAGGTGGAGGTTTGCGCTGGAGAGAAGAGGAATGAAAGTCAGTCGTAGTAAGACTGAGTACATGTGTGTGAATGAAAGGGAGGGAAGTGGAATAGTAAGGTTACAGGGTGAAGAGGTGAAGAAGGTACAGGAGTTTAAGTACTTGGGGTCAACAGTCCAGAGTAATGGAGAGAGTGGGAAAGAAGTAAAGAAGCGAGTGCAGGCAGGTTGGAGTGGGTGGAGAAAGGTGTCAGGAGTTCTGTGTGATAGGAAAATATCAGCAAGAATCAAGGGGAAGGTGTACAGGACAGTGGTGAGACCAGCCGTGCTATATGGTTTAGAGACAGTGTCACTGAAGAAGAGACAGGAGTCAGAGCTTGAGGTAGCCGAACTGAAGATGTTGAGGTTCTCTTTGGGTGTGACAAGATTGGACAGGATTAGGAACGAGTACATCAGAGGGACAGCCCATGTTGGACGTTTGGGGGACAAAGTTAGGGAGGCGAGATTAAGATGGTTTGGACATGTTCAGAGGAGGGAGAGTGAGTATATTGGTAGGAGAATGTTGGACATGGAGCTGCCAGGCAGGAGGCAAAGAGGAAGGCCAAAGAGGAGGTATATGGATGTAATTAATGAGGATTTGAAGCTAGTGGGTGCAAGTGTTGAGGATGCAGAAGATAGGGTTAGGTGGAGAGAGATGATTCGCTGTGGCGACCCCTGAAGGGAAAAGCCGAAAGAAGAAGAAGAAGACTGCGGTAGATAAATCCGCTAATTTTCAGTACAATTAAATCAAATAAAATATTATTTTATTCAAATGGTTTTAGAAGTAATTGTGGCATGTTCAAAAGATGGACCATTATCAGTCTTCTGCTTTAGAGAACTTGGGTAAGTTGGTCTCTCTTCACCTCTCATTCACAGGGTGTAATGTTGAATTACTGACCGTTTTTGGAGGTTAAATAGGAGACTTTATTTCCCACAACAGCAACTTTAATATTGTAGTTGTGAGTGATGGTTTGAGTCTAAGATTACCTGAAGAGACAGAAGTATTCGAGGCAGCCTACATCCACAAAAGATCTGTGGTTAGTTCTCCAAGATTATTGTTAGTTCTCCAAGATTATTGTTAGTTCTCCAAGATTACCAAGCTACCTGCTCAGTTCCTTCAAAAACTGTGCAAGTGTACCTAAAATAATTGATGCTGTTTGAGGGCAAAGGGAGGTCGCATCAATTACTCAATTGAACTGGATTTATCTTGTTTTTTACATTCCATTTTGTTAATTGATATATATGTTTTCCCACCTGCCTAAAACCTTTGCACAGTTTTATATATAGTACAAATTGTTTATGCCAGTGAATAAGCTTTTTTTCATTACTTTTGGAAATCTACAGTATTATTGCATTACATTTAAAACCTCTTGCTCAATCATGGCTTTTAGAAACAGTTTATTTATGAACTTGCATATTGTTGTATGTTCCTTGAACTCGAATTTAGCAGCAATTTCTAGCTGAATTTGTATTTGGTTTTGCTTCTTTTCATATATAGTATTTCAAAGAATAAGTCACCAACTCAATGAGATTCTGAAAGACTCAGCTTGTGTTTTGGGTAATTTTTTCACAAAGAAATTTGAATTAAACTGAATTGAATTTAATTTTGGTCCATACTCAAGGACTCAGTTGGTGTTTCAGTGTGTTTTTGGAAGACACACGTCTTCCAAAGTGATAAAAAGTTGCTGTTTTTCCATATCAGTGAAAATAATGTCTTGAAATCAACTTCTTATTGATCCATTAATCAAGAGAAAATATACAGTATTCCCATACAAAGCAAGATGGCACCACGGATGGCAGCCTCAGTGCTTAGATCCTCAGTGTTTTGTTCTGTTTTTGTTAGTTTTTCCTGTTCTTTGTCAAGAAAATCCGATCAGTTTCACCAGGGATGAACATTCAGCAGTACACACCACAAGATCTTTTACCGGTTTTTGAGTATTCCGACGTTTTGCTGCACATTGTAGTTGGCGTAGCGGCTGTGCTGTTTAAGCGCTTCAGGACGCGCAGACGAGAAAAATGCGCCGGTCTAAGAACACACCGCCGTCTAGCATCCATCTGGCGAATCTCCGCTCTCTTCCCAACAAAACGGACGATTTGTGTATTCCTACTAGGACTCACCTAACTTATAACAATGATAAACCCTGGTTCACTGCAAAACTCAACCAGCTCTGTCAGGCCAAAGTGGATGCTCACAGGAATGGGGATAGAGCCTTGTATAAACAGGCCAAATACACACTGGAAAAGGAGATCAGAGTGGCAAAGAGGAATTATTCTGAAAAGCTACGGACTCAGTTTTCCTCTAATGACTCAGCTTCAGTGTGGAAAGGTCTGAAAGCCATCAGCAACTACACGACACCATCCCCCAGCACTGTGGTGAATCAACAACTGGCAGACGACGGAGTTCTACTGCAGGTTTGAAAAAGCCCAATTCTCACCTCCTGTAAACCCCGACTCCAACACACCTAAAATCCAGTTCAGTGTAAGATGTGTGCCAGGTCTTCAGGAAGAACAAAAGAAGAAAGGCACCAGGCCCAGACAGTGTTTCACCAGCCTGTCTGAAAACCTGTGCTGATCAACTTGCCCCCATCTTCACACGGATATTCAACAGATCACTGGAGCTGTGTGAAGTCCCCCATGCTTCAAAAGCGCCACCATCATTCCCGTCCCAAAGAAATAAAAAATTACTGGACTAAATGACTACAGACCTGTGGCTCTAACTTCTGTGGTCAGAAAATCATTTGAAAGACTGGTTTTGGCTTATCTGAAGGACATCACTGGACCCTTACTGGACCCTCTGCAGTTTGCCTACAGAGCAAACAGGACTGTGAATGATGCAGTCAACATGGGACTGCATTATGTTCTGCAGCATCTTGACAGACCAGGGACTTATGTGAGGATCCTGTTTGTGGACTTCAGCTCTGCCTTAAACACCATCATCCCATCACTCCTCCAGCCCAAATTAACCCAGCTCTCTGTGCCCTCCTTTGTCTGTCAGTGGATCACCAGCTTTCTGACAGACATGCAGCAGCTAGTGCAACTGGGAAAACTCAAATCCAGCACCCGCACCATCAGCACTGGCGCTCCTCAGGGTTGTGTCCTCTCCCCACTGCTCTTTTCTCTGTACACAAACGACTGCACCTATAAATGACCCCTCTGTCAAGCTCCTGAAGTTTACAGACGACACCACACTGATCAGCCTCATTCAGGACGATGACAAGTCTGTTTACAGACTGGAGGTTGAACAGCTGGCTGTCTGGTGCAGTCTTAACAACCTGGAGCTGAACATGCTCAAAACAGTGGAGATGATCGTGGACTTCAGGAGAAACCCCCCTGCTCTCCCCCCACTCACCATCATGGACAGCATTGTTACAGCAGTGATGAACCACAGAACCACAATCTCCCAGGACCTGAAGTGGGACATTCACATAGACTCCATTGTGAAAAAGGCTCAGCAGAGGTTGTACTTCCTTCGCCAGCTGAGGAAGTTCAACCTGCCACAGGATCTGCTGAAACAGTTCTATACTGCAATCATCGAATCCATCCTCTGCACTTCAGTGACTGTTTGGTTCAGCTCAGCCACCAAATCCGACCTCAGAAGACTACAGAGGGTCTGCTGAGCGAATCATTGGAACAACTCTCCCCACCCTCCAAGATCTGTACTTCTCCAGAGTGAGCAAAAGAGCAAAGAAAATCACTCAGGACCCCTCACATCCAGCACACTGATTCTTCGAACTGTTGCCATCTGGTCGATGCTACAGAGCCCTGAGCACCAGAAAGACCAGACATAGGAACAATTTCTTCCCTCAGGCAATCCATCTTGACATACACAGAACAAACTCTATTCTTACATTATTTACACATACTTATTTATATTTCAATTTGCACATTTATATTTCAATTTGCACATGTATATTTCAATTTGCACATTTATATTTCGATTTGCACATTTATATTTCAATTTGCACATTTTTCCACTGTACATACAACTGACTTTATTATATATGTGTTCATGTCTTATCAATGCCATTCTGTTTACACTGTGGAGCTTCTGTACTAGAACAAATTCCTCGTATGAGAAAACATACTTGGCAATAAAGACCTTTCTGATTCTGATTCTACTTCCACCCAAGTTTTTGACTGATCCTCTGAATGGAATACTCACTGATTTCCATTTCATTGTTATGCCAGATATGTTATTCCACTGAACTTGCTACCAGTTCATTATGAATAGTGATGTTGTCTATGGCTATGACAATGTCCCAAAAACCAAGGGCAAAACATTACTTACATACATTAACACTAAACAATACATTAATATCTGTCACTTATTTACTGTAGGCACAACCAACACATGCCATCAGAGAAACATATTTATATTTGTGATAGCATCATACTGTATGAAGTGTGTACATTTTTGCAAGGAATATGTACTGTATGCATGATGTTTGTTCTTAATGTGTACTGAAGGTGCTCAATGTAACATATACACAAATGAAACTCACATAGTGGTCTATTTCTAAAGTGTAACTTTCAGCAGACTTCCTCATCCTCATATCTTAGGAATGTGATTTGGCTCACTGTGATTTTTTTTTACATTGCCATGTGTTTTTTTTTTTCGTTTCCTGTCTCAACCCCTGTATTGTTACCGGCTGTTGCCCTCATTTGTGATTAGCCTCAGCTGTTTTTAAGGTGCTTTCAGATTTGCTGTATGCATGTATTTAAAACTTGTATTTAAATTATGTGTCTTGCATAGTTTGCATAGTACATGCGCCATTCAGGCTTTGTTCATGTCACTGCCAAGCCTTGTATGTGTATGTACATTCTGGTTTGGTCACTGCTCTGTTTATGTCCATGTTTTGCCACAGTTTGTTGATCACCTGACTTTGCCTGTTTTTGTCATTTTTATTGAACTTCATTATCTGCACTTATGTCCTTGCAACCTGTTGTTATCTGACAGAAGGCCATTCTAAAGTGCATACTTGTTATATATTTAAGTTATTATATTAAGTTAACTATATTGGTATTAAAATGGAAAATTATAAAAATATAAAAATAGCTTTTATAAAAAAATATATTAAATAGCTAATTTCTCCTTAGATTTTCTTACATTTTACAAATCTCAATTGTGTCTATGTCTCACAGCCAAAACAAATGTCACAGCAGTCAAGTGGCTGTTAATGTGTTGACTTTTATATGAGTAATATTTAAATTGCTGCACTGAACTGAGTAATATTTATGTACACATTTTCATGAATACCTGCAGAGTGTGTGCATTTACAAAGACATAAATAAAGCTCTGCTGCATTACACTCAGGCACTCATTACACTAGGTCATATGTAAATGGATTTTCCACTGTCTGCATTACTAAGTATTCTTATTATTTTATTCATATTTTGTTTTTATTTCACCTTTTGTGCCTTCTGTTGCTACCAAGGTAAAGCCTTTGGGCATGGCTTGCTAAAGGCTGGTCTGGAAATACTTGAATGGCATGCACTTTTAACTAAATAAGTGACTTCCTGGGCCACACGCCTGGTGGAAATATTTGCTGAAGCATGAAGCATATTATAACAGCATCTGTGGTTATACAACATTACAACATGGTTATACAAATTAATCAGCAGGTTGTATTGCATGACTTTCATAATATGTTTTAATTTAACATGCTGTAGTGTATTATCTTATATTCAATTGTGCATAAGAGCATTTATTCAGAAATACATGCTCCACAGCTTTCTTAAAGAGAAATATTACAAGATATCTGCAAGTTGCCTGGCGTTGTATGGCAATATGCCTTCTTACCCCTGGGTTTCTCTCTCAGCTTGCGGAATAAGTCCATTGCCTTCCCCTCACTGAAAAAATAAAACCATTATGTAAGAGCAGTAATGACTAATCCACTTAATTAAAACACCTGTAAATCTTCTCACTTATGTAATTAACTATCAAACATATCATCACACTCTTTGGAATGGTTTGGCCTGGGCACTAGAGGGACATTCTTTGTTTATCTGTACCATTTGTCTTTTTTTGGTTTTGTGCTGTTCTTGTGGTCTTGCTTCTGGTTTTTGTTCTGTCCTTGTCTCTGTTTTCGGTTAGTTGTTTTTTTTGCCTGTGTAGTTTTTGTTTCTCAGCGCTTTTGTGCCTTAGGGTTTTTGTTTCTGTTTCAGTGTTCCTATGTCCGTGTCCCTGTGTTTTGTATTTCTGGTTTCCTAGTGTTTCTGGCTTTTTGTTATTTTTCCCTAATAAACCCTGTTTTATGTTATATGTTTTATGTTTACCCTTTTTCTTGACACAAACATAAACAACTGATCTCTGTGAATTAAATCGTGGAATGGTTGTTTGTGCCAGTATTTCAGAAACAGACAAACGTCTGATTTTCACACACAGCAGTGAAAGTTACTAAAAACGGGACAGTTGAAGATGACAAAAAATTCTCTTCCCCAGCTCAAGATCTATGCCTTAGATTCTTGTTCTTGGCTGACAGGAGTGGAATTCCTAATATGTTATTCTATTGTTGTAGCCCATCCACCTCAATGATTGGTGTGTTGTGCATTCTGATATGCTTTTCTATTCACCACAGTTGCAAAGTATGCTTATTTGATTTGCTACAGTTGAAACCAGATATTTACATACACTTCAGAAAAAAACACAAAAACTTTTATTTCTTTACTATCATACATTAAATCAGAGTGAACTTTTTCTGTTTTAAGTCAATAAATATTAACATATTTTTTGCATTTGTTAAATGTCAGAATCGAGCGAGGGAGAATTTTTATGTATTTTTATTATCAGTTTCATCAAAGTCAGAAGTATACATACACTAAGTTTATCGTGCCTTTAAACAAAAAAAACTCCAGATGATTCCATTCTGAGCTTAAGAAGCTTCTGATAGGTTAATTGATTCCATTTGAGTTAATTGGTGGCACACCTGTGGATGCATTAAAGGCACACCTCAAACACAGAGCCTCTTTCTTTGACATCATGGGAAAATCAAGAGAAATCCACCAAGACATCAGAAAAAGAATTGTTGACCTCCACAAGTGTGGCTCATCCTTATTTGCAATTTTCTGGATAACTCTGACACCTACACCAGGATGCTGTTTGTTTATTTCAGCTCAGCTTTTAATACAGTTATCCCTTCCAAGCTAACCCTGAAGCTGGAACAACTTGGCATCAGCACACAACTCCGCAATTGGACTCTGGACTTCCTTACGAACAGATCACAGTCTGTTCGTCTGAACACTGTCACCTCCTCCAGTCTCACCATCAGCACTGGGGTTCCTCAGGGATGTGTATTGTCTCCACTACTATACTCCCTTTTCACCCATGACTGCATACCTGTTCATACCTCAAACAGCATTATAAAGTTTGCAGACGACACCACAGTGGTAGGCCTGATTGAAGGTAACGATGAGATGGCTTACAGGGAGGAGATCCAGCACCGAGTAGCATGGTGTGTGGACAATAACCTGGAACTTAACACCAAAAAGACCAAGGAGGTCATTGTGGATTTCAGACGCGCTGTCAATCACACTCATCTTCCAATTCACATCAACGGAACTGCTGTTGAGCGTGTACCCAGCTTCAAGTTCCTTGGAATACACATCTCTGAGGACGTCACCTGGTCTCTGAACTCTTCCATCCTGATCAGAAAGGCACAACAGCGCCTATATTTTCTGAGGAGACTTAAAAGGTCCTGTCTGTGCTACAGGATACTGGAGAACTTTTACCGCTGTGCCATTGAGAGTATCCTCACAAACTGCATCTCATTGTGGTACAGCAGCTGCACAGCTTCAGACCGTAAAGTCCTTTAGAGGGTGGTGAAAACCACCCAACAAATCATCGGTATTGAACTACCCACCTTGGAGAACTTTTCCAAAAAACGCTGTTTGCAAAGGGCCAGGGGCATCATCAAAGATCCCTCTCACCCCAACCACGGACTGCTTACACTTCTCCCATCGGGCAGACACTACCGTTGTCTCAGAGCCAGAACAAATAGACTGAAAAATAGCTTCTGTCCCGTGGCTGTTTCTGCACTGAACAGCTGATATAGTGTTAACAATCACCACTGCACTGTCACTTTTCTTCTGTGTTTTGCACCACTTTAAAATCATGCATCCTTGCACCACCCAAAAACTATCATTACACTTCTGTATGTCCATCCATATTTATTCTGTTTATTCTGTGTGTGTGTATATATATATATATATATATATATATATATATATATATATATATATATATATATATATATATATATATATGTATAGATGTATATATTCATAATGACATTCCTTTTGTACAGCTACGTATATCTGTCATACCACTTCATACTGTATCATACTTATATAAAAACCACACTATATATACCCTAATTTAGTTATATGTACATATTACTACACCTTCTGTATAACCTCATACCCTTATTTATTACACTGCCACTTGTAAATAAGCTATCTATGCACTTCTGGTTAGATGCTAACTGCATTTCATTGGCTCTGTACATGTACCTTGCACAATGACAAAGTTGAATCTAATCTAATCTAATCTAATTTCCAGATGCCTGAAGGTCCCACATTCATCCCTTCAGACAATAATACGTAAGTATTAAGTATAAAAACATGGGAATGTACTGTACAACCATCATACCGCTCAGGAAGGAGACGGTTTCTGAGTCCCAGAGAGGAACGTATTTTGGTGCAAAATGTGCGAATCAACCTCAAGACGACAGCAAAAGATCTTGTGAAGATGCTGGCTGAAACTGGTAAGACAGTGTCATTATCCACAGTAAAACAAATACTGTACCTCCATGAGCTGAAAGGTTACTCTGGGAGGAGGAAGCCATTACTTAATTTTTGGAGACATGTCCTGTGGTCTGACGAAACAAAAATGGAACTGTTCAGCCATAATGATAAACGGTATATTTGGAGGAAAAAGGGCGAAGCTTTGAAGCCTCAGAACACCATCCCAACTGTGAAGTATGGGGGTGGAAGTATAATGTTGTGGGGCTGCTTTGCTGCAGAAGGGACTGGCACACTTTACAAAATAGATGGCATCATGAGAAAAGAAAATTATGTGGATATATTAAAGCAACATCTGAAGACATCAGCCAGGAAGTTAAAGCTTGGGTGCAAATGGGTCTTTCAAATGGACAATGACCCCAAGCATACCTCCAAATTAGTTACAAAGTGGCTTAAGGACAACAAAGTCAAGGTATTGGAGTGGTCATCACAAAGCCCTGATCTCAATCCCATAGAAAATTTGTTGGCAGCACTGAAAAGGTGAGCGCGAGCAAGAAGGCCTACAAACCCGACCCAGTTACACCAGTTCTGTCAAGAGGAGTGGGCCAAAATTCCAGCAAACTATTGTAGAAAGCTTGTGGAAGGATACCCAAAACGTTTGGCCCAAGTGAAACAGTTTCGGGGCAATTCCACAAAATACTAAGGAGGTGTATGTATACTTCTGACTTTGATGAAAGTGATAATAAAAATACATAAAAATTCTCCCTCGCTCGATTCTGACATTTAACAAATGCAAAAAATATGTTAATATTTATTGATTTAAAACAGAAAAAGTTTACTCTGATTTAATGTATGACAGTAAAGATATAAAAGTTTTTGTGTTTTTTCTGAAGTGTATGTAAATAGTTTAAACTGTATAGATAGTAGCTCAAACAAATCTAGTCATTCTTCTCTGATCTCTCATTTCTTCCATACAACATTCACTCAAAGTTTTTTGGTATTGCACCATTCTCTCTAAACACTAAAGGCTTTATGATGTTTGAATTGAACAATAACTGAATCACTGAAATCAGGATTTTTAATGCATTGTGCTGTCACATGACTGGTTGATTGGATAACTGAATGAATGTGCAGGTGTACCTATTAAAATGAACAGTCAGTGTATGTTGTCTGTGTGTTTGAACTCACAGAGACTCCAGAGCTTCTCCACTTCTCCAAGGGTGTCTCTGAAGGTCTACTATATCAGTCTGTAATTTCATCATCTCTTCCTCCAACATAGTCACATCATCTATCTGATACAGTAAGCAAATTGTAAGCAAATATCGAGCATAATAATATTTGCTCCTCTGTAATACTTTAGAATGACAGAAGACTCACCTGGCCATGGCTGAGTGCAGTTTGCTCCATCTCTCGCCACACATTTAGTAACTTCTCTGAAGCTGTAACAAGAAGATTATTTCAAAAGAACCACCTATGATGGCTATAATGAAACCATTACAATTGAGATTTTGTGAGCAGTTTCAATTGTGTCAATTTTGAAAGTAATCCTCCTTGGTCATGTGTAATACACTCACTATATCACATGCTTTCTTACAGTAGCTTATTTTCAGTGTTTTGAATTTGGTAATGCTGCTGTTTTTGTTTGTAACTTTGTTGTCGGAAATACTGAGTCTTACTTTTGCCAGAACACCACAACTGTGTATGTGTCTGCATATGTGTGTTTTACCAATGCCAGTGGCTCTCTGTTCCTGGTATTTGTCCATGTCAATGTGCAGACTAGTAGTGAAGAATTCAAGCGTAGCTTTGAGTCTTTGGTGCACAGAAACCATCTCATTCTTCTGTTTGGACAACAAGCCATTATGCCTCAGCAGGCTCATTCTGAGAAAGACAGAATTATTATGTGTATATGAAAGTAAAATAGGCATTGACAGCAATACCCATATTTTACACAGAAAAAGGTAAAACATACAGAAACAAACAAAAAACACATACATATGCATCTAATTACTCATTAAGCAAAAGGTAATTTTGGCAAATATATCAATATGTTGTAGACTAGTACTAAACTCACTGTCCACTTATATAGAAACACCTCTATATTTCTTCAGTCATCCAATCAGGTAATCAAGTGGAAAATGCACAATGCATAAAATCACACAGAAACAGGTCAACTGCTTTGAGTAATTTTCACATCAAACATCAGAATGAGAAAAACGTATGATGTCTGTGACTTTGACCATGGCATGATTGTTAATGTCATAATATTAGTTATTATGTATGTACATAGTATTTCAGAAAATGCTCATCTTCTGGGATTTCTCACATAAATAAGTCTACATAATATAAACAGAATGGCATGAAAAACAAAACATCATATGTGTAAAGGGTCTGCATGCTGAAACATTGTGGAATGAGAGACATCATAGGAGAATGACCAGTCTGGTCTGAGCTGACATGAAATTTATAGTAACTCACACCCTTCTCCACCAGCTACTGGTCAAAGGTGCAGAGATTACATTCTGATGTTTGATGTTAAAATTAAAAAAAAGTTAATGTTCATGACTTTGGCACTGGGATGCTGCCAAATGATTGCCTGATTAGATAACTAAATAAATGAGAAGGTACACCTGTCTTCCTGTTAAAGTGGACAGGGAGTGTATATGGAATGAAACAATGGTAAAAACTAATAGTAATAGCCAGTTACAACATGCATGTTAGGTCTCTCTTCCTTTTGAAGTCATCATTATAACACTTTGTAATCTTGCGTCTTACATGGCTGCCTTCTGACCCTGCTGCAACTTCAGCCAGTCTTCCTTTAGTGCTCTTATGGTGTGCCAGGCTTGCCCATATGTGCGTCTTTGAGCACTGTAGGGCAACATACGCTTAGGCTCTGTCTCTAATTGACAAAAATACAAATCAACCTCCATTGGATTATGTATTTATTGATTTACTAAGCAATTAGAAACTTTAGAAAAGAAAAAAAACTAGACAAGAAAGAAAGAAGTATTTCTTTATAGACTCACGAATGAATCCTATGTTTTCAGGGAGGATTCGAGGGTTGAACTGAGGTTCATAGCTGCAGTATGAACGGTTGAACAGAAAGACTAGTGGCATATCAGCCCGACGGCCATCAACCGTCTAATAAGCAACAACCAGAAGTACCACAACTTACATAAAATACCAGAAATATATGGAGTTTATTGCTTTCTTGATTTTTTTTAAATTAAGTGTTAATGCCTCAATACTCACAGCATAATCTACAGCACAATGCATTATCTCATTATGAGGCTCCAAAACAAGACCAGCCTCCAACAGCAGCTCCTGTCTGGTCGGAGGAATGTGTACATCTTGTGCAATTTGTTTCTGCAGGGATGCAACAGTCTCCCCATGCTGCACTGTGTACGTACAAATCTCTGCTGAGGTCATATTCAGCACCATGACTAGCTGGAAATACGTGATGAAAAACAATATCGTTTTTTAGTCATCACATTAAATGAGATTAATATACATATTTGCCATAATAGCCTTATATTTGTTGTCTTAGACATGAACAAGACAACCTTCAAGTCTAGGATTCTGTCTAATTCCTCAAAGCAGTAATTAGATCCACTCTGTGGGTCTTTGCCTCCTTCCTCAGATTTCTTGCTTTTCTCCTTATTCTCTGTCCCATTCAGACGTTCTTTAGAGATCTGCTTAGCATCTTTTCCTCTGTCTTGAGGAGACCACCTCAGCATTAGCTGCAGCCAACGCTCAAGCATACCAGCTAACAAACTAAACCACACACACACGAACATGCACACACAGACACATGCACACACACACACACGCACACACATTAAATCAAATTTGCACATCATCAATGTGAACAAACAGTGGTATTTTAGTGTATTTCCTAATAAAAAATAAGCAGTTTGTTGATATCAATGTCAGTACTGTATACTTTAATAGTTAATATTGAAAGTTGGTTGGAATTAAAACATCCATTCAATTTGCATGGTATGCATATCAGCACAAAAGCCTTCCTACTCACTCGTTGAGGTTGTGTGGCCGTGGCAGGTGTTTGGAGAAGTGCACCTCACCAGCTAAATCCTCATAGACCACAACATCATCCTCATGTTTCTGCTTCAGCTTATTGTGCCTAGACAGCAATTGCATGCTTTATTATTTCAGCTACAGTGCTTAATATATACTCTCAATGTCTAATTTAAAGGGAATATCTGCAGACCATCTCCTTTATCCATGTATCCAATCAGACAATCATGTGGCAGCAGCACATTGCCTAAGATAATGCAGATATAAGGAACTTTATGTAATGTTCACATAAAACATTAGAAGAACACTGTGAACACTGTGATTTTAACCATGAAATTGATATTGATGCAAGATGGGCTGGTTTGAGTATTTTAGAATACGCTAATATACTGGGATTTTACACACAATTGCCTCTAGAGTTTACACAGAATTGAGTTCAAAACACCATGCTGATAAAAAGACTAAAAGGACGGAGGAAAAAGCATTTATTTAAGCTGCGTGCACCTATTATATTACAGTTTCATTTCTGATGTTTGAGGTGAACAATATCTGAAACCTGTATCCTGTATGTGCATGATTTTATGCATTATGCTGCTGCCACTGGCTAAGTGGATAACTGCGCAAATGAGCATGTGAATGTCAATACCCACGCTGCCATGCAACACCATGCAGGTCGATGACTGTGCCAGAGGCCCTGAGAGAGCATGAGTGGATTGGGAACAAAACATCAATAGCTCTGCAGGGCCTGGGACCCTGGATTGGGGTACAGGTCCAGGTTATAGAACCTGATAAAGGTGTGCAGAGAGGACCAACCCACCACAACACAAATATCTTCAAGGGGAACCCCCCTGGCTAAGGCACTGGGCGAGTCGACACCCCTAATGGAGAACGGATTACCCCTGTTCCAGTGCCAAATCAGACAAACAGGGAGGAGGAGTTACGAGTCCTCAAGTCCCTTACTGAGCAAAGCAATTGTAGCCTCTAGTGCTCCACCAACTCATGGGGTGGAGGACAGTAGGCCTGTAGGATGACTGGACAGCCTGTCATCCTGGGGACCTTGGGGACATATCATGACCTGGGGTGCAGGATAGCCTCGGACATGCCAAAGGCAAAGGCAAAGGTGGGGGTGATCGACAGGGCCTGCAAATCTCCCACTCCTTGAGGGATGCCAAGGTTAAGAGCAAAGCCATCTTTAGGGTCAGAAACTCCTCAGAGGCTGACTCTATTGGCTCAAAGGGGCTTCCAGCAGCCCCTTCAGGACCATAGATACATCCCAGGAATAAAGGCTCAGTCTGCAGGAAGGTTTCAGCCGCCTGGCAATGGGAAGAATCTTAATTATTCTACTAAAAACACTATTTTCACTTAAATAAAGCAGAATTCCAACACCAAGCATTTAAAAACTGTGTAAACATTTCGTACGTACAAATCTGACTTCTGTAATCATCCATTACAAGACACAAACCCAAGGAATTAAAACAAAAAAACACAGAACAACCGAGCAGTCATGACACTAAATTGGCTCTTACCTTTGGTGTTACAGGATTATAAATCATATTCCAAGAGAAAAATCAACTCGATTTATAAAATTACATGTGTCTGCCGCTAAAAGAAACTCTAAAAGAAGTCCATTGGCCATCATTAATGGATCATTCCTGACACACTAACTGTACTGCCTTACTATTGGATTATGCATTCCATTCGATTGTATTGGTTTTCACCTTTCGATAGGTGGGTCATACATGAACATTCACCATGCCGTCGGAAAACAGCTGGGTTAAAAAAACACGAAAAGTGGTGGGTTTTTAAGACAAAAAGATTGTGCTAAATGTTTTTACACCCACAGATCATCTGAATGGCATACAGGAATACCTGTACCAATCAGCTGTAAGGTATGTAACCAGGTGTTTATAATGAATTATTTGTGTTTATTTGGTCCATATTATTGGTGTTGGTCCAATAAGTGGTGTGTTTTGAATCCAGCGCAAAGCTGCATAAAAGAACTGGCACATGTTGAGTTTGTTTTTTTACTGTAGGTAGTGGTGGATAGATTCCAAAACAAAAAGTAAAATTTGGATGGAATGAACACCTTTAGCGACATAAATCAATTACTTAAATTTTATAGTTCGGTAGCTGATAAATCGCAGATACAGTGGTGTGCCAACATGTGCCAACCCGGCACAGTAAAGTGTGCCTCTACAAAAACCTCTCTCTAATATCTTGAATATAATGTCTTGAATCATTTAATGGTGTGATGTTGTAGAATAGATTTCTGGAGTTTTTAGGCTTTCACTGCATGAATTCAAAGAGATATACTGTCTAAAATTGTAATACTGTGTCAGGTACCTCTCTTACTATAACCTGGTAATATATATATATATATATATATATATATATATATATATATATATATATATATATATATATATATATATATATGTATATATATATACTTATTTTAATACTTCTACAGCTATCACACGTGTTACCTTGGTACCAGAATTATTCAAATACACCATAAGAAACCTTAGATATTACAGAAGAATCCCAACATGTGCCATCAAGAGTCTGCTTAGACATCCTTCAAAAAACCTCTCTCTAATGTCTCTGATACACAATGGATAAATCGGTCTTGAAACAGTTATTGGTGAGATGTTTTAAAATAGATTTCTTAGTATAGTTTTTATATATATATATATATATATATATATATATATATATATATATATATATATATATATATATATATATACAGTGAGGAAGATAAGTATTTGAACACCCTGCTATTTTGCAAGTTCTCCCACTTGGAAATCATGGAGGGGTCTGAAATTGTCATCGTAGGTGCATGTCCACTGTGAGAGACATAATCTAAAAAAAAAATCCAGAAATCACAATATATGATTTTTTAACTATTTATTTGTATGATACAGCTGCAAATAAGTATTTGAACACCTGTCTATCAGCTAGAATTCTGACCCTCAAAGACCTGTTAGTCTGCCTTTAAAATGTCCACCTCCACTCCATTTATTATTCTAAATTAGATGCACCTGTTTGAGGTCGTTAGCCGCATAAAGACACCTGTCCACCCCATACAATCAGTAAGAAGCCAACTACTAACATGGCCAAGACCAAAGAGCTGTCCAAAGACACTAGAGACAAAATTGTACACCTCCACAAGGCTGGAAAGGGCTACGGGGAAATTGCCAAGCAGCTTGGTGAAAAAAGGTCCACTGTTGGAGCAATCATTAGAAAATGGAAGAAGCTAAACATGACTGACAATCTCCCACTGTCAATCTCCCTCGGACTGTGGCTCCATGCAAGATCTCACCTCGTGGGGTCTCAATGATCCTAAGAAAGGTGAGAAATCAGCCCAGAACTACACGGGAGGAGCTGGTCAATGACCTGAAAAGAGCTGGGACCACCATTTCCAAGGTTACTGTTGGTAATACACTAAGACGTCATGGTTTGAAATCATGCATGGCACGGAAGGTTCCCCTGCTTAAACCAGCACATGTCCAGGCCCGTCTTAAGTTTGCCAATGACCATTTTGATGATCCAGAGGAGTCATGGGAGAAAGTCATGTGGTCAGATGAGACACTTTTTGGTCATAATTCCACTAAACGTGTTTGGAGGAAGAAGAATGATGAGTACCATCCCAAGAACACCATCCCTACTGTGAAGCATGGGGGTGGTATCATCATGCTTTGGGGGTGTTTTTCTGCACATGGGACAGGGCAACTGCACTGTATTAAGGAGAGGATGACCGGGGCCATGTATTGCGAGATTTTGGGGAACAACCTCCTTCCCTCAGTTAGAGCATTGAAGATGGGTCGAGGCTGGGTCTTCCAACATGACAATGACCCGAAGCACACAGCCAGGATAACCAAGGAGTAGCTCTGTAAGAAGCATATCAAGGGTCTGGCGTGGCCTAGCCAGTCTCCAGACCTAAACCCAATAGAGAATCTTTGGAGGGAGCTCAAACTCCGTGTTTCTCAGCGACAGGCCAGAAATCTGACTGATCTAGAGAAGATCTGTGTGGAGGAGTGGGCCAAAATCCCTCCTGCAGTGTGTGCAAACCTGGTGAAAATCTACAGGAAACATTTGACCTCTGTAATTGCAAACAAAGGCTACTGTACCAAATATTAACTTTGATTTTCTCAGGTGTTCAAATACTTATTTGCAGCTGTATCATACAAATAAATAGTTAAAAAATCATACATTGTGATTTCTGGATTTTTTTTTTAGATTATTCTAGTCTCTCACAGTGGACATGCACCTATGATGACAATTTCAGACCCCTCCATGATTTCTAAGAACTTGCAAAATAGCAGGGTGTTCAAATACTTATTTTCCTCACTGTATACGGTGAGGAAAATATATACAGTATATGACCTTTATTTTTGTTTCAGAATTATTCAAATATACCTTGTAGTTTTTCAAGATATACTCATTTAAATTGGAGCAAGTCATTTTCAAACAGGCAGAAAAATAGACCTAAAGGGTTGAAAGGGTCGAAAGGGTTAAAGTAGATGGAGACAGGCCCCGAGAAAGGCAAGACTCAGGAATTCCAGCACTGTACCGACTGGGCAGTAAACTGGATTCTGAGAGCATTCATCGCACCAGATTCGGAAAAGCATCCACTTCAAAGCATACAGCTTCCTAGTGGAGGAAGCCCTAGTGTCCATTAGAGTCTCTGTCAGCTAAGATGAGAGGCCTGCCTCTAGGAATTGGACCCCCTCAGGGGCCAGACCCAGAGCTTCCCCCTGTAGGATGTGCCTGACAGAGGAGATACTTCTTGATGGGGACCTCCCATGGAGTGCCATCTAGGAGGTAGTCTAGGTTCATGAACCAAACTAGAGGGGGCAAACGAGGAGCCACCAGGAGCAGGTTGACTCGGCCATGGCGCACTCTGGCTAGAACTTGCGGTGGCAGAGCCACTGGGGGAAAGTCATACAGACGGAGCATCGAGCACGTCTGTACCAGGGCATCCAGGTCAAGAGAGGCCAGAAGAGAGAGGGAAAACCATAAGCAGACAGTGGATCTACTCCTCTGCCCAGAGCAGAATCTGATGAGCCAACCTGAACAGGGGGCGCGAATGCAGACCTTCCTGATGACAGATATAGGAAACCACCACAGTTTTGTCTGTGTGCACTACCACATGGGAGCCCCTGAGGTGTAGGAGAAAGTGTTTCAATGCTAGAAACACGGCCCTCATCTCCCAGCAATTTATGTTATATGCTTCCTTGGATGCTTTCTGTAAGTAAACTATATTAAAAGTAATAATATAAACCCTAAATTAAATCATAACAGCACACAGACCAATTTAGGTTAAAAGTTTAGTCTCTTTAGCTAAAACATTTAGGAATAAATGGTACCAGGGTACAGGCTGCCAGGTTGGTAGAAAGGGTCTGAAACCAGTAATGCACTCAAACACCAGAGTCCCAAAACTCCAGTAATCTACTGTCACTGTGTACTTCTGCTGCTCCAATAATTCAGGTGCCTGAGGAGAGATTAAATGAAAAAAAGAGAATGTTTTACCTATCCAAAAGTAACTAGGTTTATGTGTAAACATATGTATTATTTTATAATAATAATAATAATAATAATAATAATAATAATAATAATAATAATATGTAAGAAGATGTAAGAAGAGTTCGAAGGTGTTTTAAAAAAATTCACATTGCTGTAAACTTTTGGCATCACTGATTCTTGTTGTTTTTGTTGCTTTAATTTTAATCTTTATATTATGTGTGTAATTTTGTTGCTTTTATTTTGCTTTTGTAAAGCGCTTTTAGATGTTCTTCTAAAGGCGCTATAGAAAATAAAGGTTATTATTATTTTGCCATGATTCATCTAACCAGACTGGTTTCAGTAAAATATGATAAAGAAATAATTCTAAAAATATATTATTATTATTATTATTATTATTATTATTATCATAATAATAATAATAATAATAATAATAATAATAATAATAATAATAATAGAAATAGCAGGTCGTTAAAAAATGCTAAGCAATGGCAAAGTCAAAAACCAGCCATGGGTCAGGCAATCTGCAGACAGGATATCAGAGAACAGGAAGAGGTAAAAATAAAAAATGCTGTATTAATCAAAACCTGGATAAACAATACAAAATTAACAGCTTGGCACCGAGATGACACAAAAACACTGCAGAAATAAGATTACAAGACACACAAGGGTTAAAATCATAACCGGAATTAAGGACGTATAAGGGGAACAACCAAGCAATATAAAAAATGCACATGAAAACATCAATGTGCACCATGGATCTGTGTCTTGCAACGGGGGATTCGTACACCTTGGACAATACATGTTTTAACCAGCAAAGGCATTCTTGTATAAAGTATTTCACTTAGCACACAAAACTTTTGTAGCCTAAAATCTAAGACCATGAAAAAGTACATTTAAGAAAATATAATTTATTTATGGCCTTATTCATGAACCATGATCTCCCAAATTGTATACCTCCTTAGCAGCTGGACAAGAATTTCCACACTTAGTTTGCTTAATAGAGGCTAAGGCACTGATGCTCAAAAGCTTTTGAGAAAGTCTCTAAAAATTGATTGTAAAAATGTAAAAACAGTCATAATGTAACTTAATAAAAATTAATAAAAATTAATAAAAATTGATAAACCAATCCTAAAGATTTCTTCTAAAGGTTTCTTCTAATTTATTCAATTCCATTTTATTCTTTGCTTAGATTCAATGTTAAAAATAAAACTGAATATAAAATATATATTATATAATACTGAATATAAAACTGAATATAAAAATGAAAATACCAACCAGGTACTGCAGAGTCCCTACAAATGATGTGCACAGACTGCTCTGGTCTAGCTCCTTGGCATAGCCTAAATCAATGATCTTGTGAATTAGCTAAAAGAGAAAAGATGGGAAAAATTAGATGGCATCTATGCAGCAAAAATAAATTAATCAAAACAGATCTTCTAATACTTGCACACACACACACACACACACACGTACACACCCACATACACTAACCCTTTTCTCTCCCTGTTGGAGCACAATGTTCTCTGGTTTGAGATCTCTGTGAATTATTCTCTTCGTGTGAAGGTATTTGAGGGCAGAGGCTGAAATAACAAACAGAGGTAATTTAATAACAAGCCTGCACATATACTCACCCACAAACTGTTTTACACAAAAAAAACTCTTTAGTTATTTTAAGTTTGAATGATTTTTCACATAAATCAATATTTTATTAAATGATAACACATTTTTACTTTAATGGCTGTACTAAATGGTATGTCCTATAACAAGATATTGTAAAAAATGCAATTTGCTAAAATATCCATTATTTTGTCTTTATCTTTTGTGTAATTTATCATTATCCCTATATTTCTCAATCTTCTTTCTTCACCAACCTGGATACCTTAATTGATTTTCCAAACAAAATCATTGTGAAGCCAGGCCCTTTTACTAAACAGTGGTAACGAGACAAAAAAACTGAAAAAGTGGGTAGTATCCAGACGAAATTACAATTACCTGTTTGAGAATTATATTTAATTATAGTATTATTTCATGCTTATTGTAAATATTCTTCTAAGATTTTCTAAATATTTCGATATGGTTGCTGCAAAACTGCGAGAAATTTTCCATCATTCTGTTTTGAATGTGTTTTTAAGAGCTGTGTCACATTGAATTCAGTGTATTAGCGTTTGAAAAATATGCGTCATATATATAGTTTAGTATAGTTTCAGGTGGTGGAGTATGAATGACAAATTAATTAATAGATTTTAAGAGATAAAGTCTTGAATGCATTTTCTGTTAAAGCAGTGAAGAGTTGTAACAATTTGATTTCCAGAACAGAGAAATAATGTGGGCCATCTTAGCCTGTTCTGTGAGGCACCAGGTTAGTTGCTGAACAAAGTAAACAAGAACTTATGCTGCTTAAAACTTCAACAGCACCCTAGTTCCCACCAAATCACTCTTGAGAGGGCAAGTGTTGTTCAGTCTGAGGGGACTGCTCAGTTAAAACCAAGGGGTTTCAGTCAGGGGCCAAACATGCCATGGGAGGTGTGGCCTGCAGAGATGTATTAATTCCTTGCAGCTGAAACAATATTTGTAGTAAGGCAGGCTCAAGCCTTCCAATGACAGTAGAAAGATTATCTATAGTAAATTTTACTTGTTTGTTTCATGATGTTTTTTTTTTTTTTTTTACTGTATAAGCTACATTGGCATTGAACTCATGTCTATATTTATGGGAAACCAGCATAAAAAGAGTGAGCAACAAACCAATACCAAAAACATAATGACCGTTTGCAGAACAGAAAAAAAAAATCACAAATTGAAGATCACCTAAGGTCAGATTTGCGATTTCTGTGTTGGAAGGTTAGTGCTTTACCATTATGCTGCAAGAGGGACTAAAATAATAAGGAAAATCAGAATCAAAAAGGTATGAGGTCTCAACCCACAGCAAACAAACAAACAAACAAAAACAGGTTTATGAAAGTGTAAACATCAAACTGGAGTATAGTCCAAGTTTTTAAATATAAAAACATACTGCCCATGTCTTCATAAAGAGTCTGAAACCGTTGAGCAAATACTCAGAGTAGCACATTTTTTCTTGCCTCCCCTGGTGGCCAAAGACACAGCCCCAGGCTGGGCTATTACAGGACCTTCTTCTAAGGAATGTTGATAAAGTTCAAGAAGGAGTGGGACCACAGGAATGAGCACAAGAGAGAGTCTTGTCCTGGGCTTCTGTGTGTGCATACCGAGCAAGCTGCTACATTAGACAAAATGTCTTGGTCAATATGTCTACAACAACCTACAGGATGCGAGAGAGTGCCAACCAAAACTGGTGGCTTAAGACATGAAGATATAGGCTGTTACATATACATAATAAATTCTATTTGCTCTTAGTTTCCCTTTCATTTTGTTCATGTAATAACACCTGCTATCTTATATTTGTTTTTAAAAATACAACTGATGATATTTTATGTATTTGTAACTGAAGAAGCAAATTATTAGCTCCAATGTACATTAAATTTATGTGACATTTGACCATATGTAATAACCTGATAACTTATAAGGTTTAAAAGTCACCAGCCTCTATTTATTATCTAACTAATTTTTATAGTATTTGTATGTCTGCTGGTGGTGTTGTTTTTGGTTGTATAAAATTAAGCAAGCAATAACAGCTAATAATGGCAATGGCAAGGGTGGACCTTTATAATTTTTTTTTATTTGTTTGTTTATTAATATGCCCTAAAAGCTCATTTATGCTAGCCAGCTCTGGTTATTATACTGCTCACTGGACAGTAGACAGTTTCATTGTCAGTATCAGTATGTTACTGATCAGCAGTTTCTTTATGTGTATTTGTCTTTCTGTCTGTATACCCACATATATCTCGCAGCAGGATCAGAACAGAGCCTTCTCTCATCCCACAGCAGTTCTCCAGTAGGTTGAGATACTGTACATGCATAAAAAAGGTTACACTGGCAGACACTTAAAGGCATACATATTTCATTAAACACTTCACATTAATTCACCTTGCGAAGATCTCCACCTTGGCAGTACTCCATAGCTAGCAGAGGCAGGTCATTGGTGGCTAATTTCTGCAACTCCTCAGGGACCTCTCTTGCTGCTACTACATTTACATGATTCAACCTAAGAACAGATTCAATTAATTGGTAATAGGTATTTCATCCATAACTAATAATATGGTCATGGCAACCTCAGTGATTAAGAATGTCATTTGCATAAATTACTACCTGTATTAGTAAATTTTAATATACACAATATTGGCTGGCCCTGACTTTTGGTTAATACGAAAAAGGGGCCAAATGAAATTAAAGGTTAACAGACACCAGACTGGCCTTACACCAAAATATATACAGCAAAAATAAACCCCATATCAGAGTGGTTCAATTAACACACTAAAAGTATCAGAGTCTGCATGTGTCTGGGGATAAATGCTTTGTAACAGTCAGCATGCTAAATTTTCATCTGTTTACATTTATCTTAAGCACCACTGAAATAGTTGCTGGGACTAGAAAATGGACCACGTTTGGAGGAAACTTAACTCAGGACTGATACTTATGTTACAACACTTAGTAAAAGACCCTGCTGTACATACAAGGCCTACATGCATCAAACCCATAGGTAAAGCACCCAAAACTCCTGATTGCAATGACATTCACAGTATCCACTGATATGTTCAACTGATGTTTTGAATGTTCTTCCTTCACTGACAAGCAATTATTCTGATATATTAAATAAAATGTAAACAACTATTTATTTGTTAAATCTTTGACTTTCAGTGTTTTGTGTGGATGTGTGGAATGTGTGGAAATTGTTTGGATTTAAAGTGTAAATTTATGTGCTGTGGTTATACTGGTGGCTTGTCTTTCTGTGTATGTGGGTGTAACTTAAATCTGGTAACTAAATCTGGTTTTAATTCAATTATGTGGGCAAACAGCTATAAATTGTTACTGAAGTAACAAACAAAACACAGTGATCTTTTTTTTTTATTAAATCTAAAAATCAAAAAATACAAAAGAACCACATGACACAGGTGCTAGATCAAAGATTTAGCTTAAATCCATTTTGTTTTCTTCCATAATTATTCAGAAAACAAAATAATGAGCCTTATTAAATACTGAATATGGTGGTTTCCAACATTCATAACAAGCTTTGCTGGGTGTTTTCAGCTGTGGTGGGGCCTGTAAATAAGATCCTCTCATTTTTTCCCCCTTTCCCTTTGCTTCTAAATCACATTTTTAACTAAAAAACAACTAAAGTTTTAAATAAGTTTAAAACATTCTGAAAGTATAAAACATTTAAGGATGTATATATTAACAAAATCAATACAGAAACATATGATTATATGTTGGCAAAAATGCCAACCTCAAAAATAGATTCACATTGCAAAACAATATATTACAAACTAAAGAATTTATTATTACATTATTTTTATATTATACTTTATCATTGAAAAGTGTATTTGAAAACACCTTCTGTTGGCCAGGTAACAAGATTAATGTCCTAATTGAGAGCATATTCATGCACACACAAACATAGAGATAAATATTCTCACCGTTTCATAATCTGGATCTCCAAACACCATCTTTCCTTATTCTTAGCACTAAGTTCTTGACGACACTGCTTTATAGCAATCTGTTCACATGTGTCCTGCACAAACACACATATAAAGAAGCAAGGAGAAACAAAGAGAAATTTCTTATACATAAACAATATAAAAGATTTATTGGGCATAAAATTGTCTAAGGAGAACAGCACCTTAACCACTGAGCTACCACTTCCAGAGTATATATAATATAAGCACAATTACATAAAAGTTTTCATTAATATTGCTGTTGTATTTTTCTGCTAACAACATGATGTTGCTTGTACTATGGAAAGACATATTTGCATTAACGGACTTTTATATATTTCATTGCTCAGTAAATTTTGTTTATTCCAGAATAGGTTTCTACAAATAATTATAGCAGTGATGTACTAGAAGGAAAATTCACATTTCACAATATACAACAATATACAGCTGAACTAAACATCAAAACAAAAGCCAATGTAGCAATTTTTTTCACATTTTTGTGGTCAGCTACCACTTCCCACCCACCAGATAGCTTTCCCTTACCACATGACGTCTACCAACTCTGGACTTGTTGTCCAAGCTACTTCATAGGATAGCATTCTTATGCACTTTATTAGTCTGAAACCTTTTAAAATTCTACTTGATATGATGTTCTGTGAAGTGGAGAAGGGTGTTCAAGACCTGTAAAGCTAAATCAAATGTAAATAAAATACTTTACTTTACCGTAGCAGTACTACTGTACTTAGTACTGTAGCAGAGTGAATTAAGTTACAACCACACTGTAAAAGGTTTTCACTAAAATGTCTACATTTTCTTCAAATTGCAGTTTTAATCACATGCTGTTTTCTTTTTTCTTTCCAAGGACCCCCTACAGCTGATGCTACTTTGGACTGGAGAGTTTGTGGACAGGGAAGCACATCATGTGACTTCATGTGACCACACCTGTTCCTGTGGGGGATGCTGCATCACTTCCTGTTTTCCCATGGAGGTTACCGCCTCACTTCTTGCCCATGGGGTATGTTGCAGGCCTGTATCTTTTTGGATTTTTCTCCTTTTTTTGTACTTTATATTGCTCCTGTGGTGGAGGTGGTGTGGTACTGGCCTTTTGCAGAGTTTTTTTTCCCCTCCATCCCTCCCTTTTGGGACATGGGTCAGCCTGTGGCTTGCCTGGGGTCCTTGCTCGGCCCTTTCTGATCAGCTGTGGACAACACTCTGCAATTCTGCTCGGCTGTGGACATCATATAGCCCTTTTGCTCGACTGTGGATGTTGCTCAACTCCCTCTGGCTATGCCGCTGTGTGCCTTGCCATGTTCTTCATTTCTTGCTCCCCGATTCTAGCTGGGATCATTGCTCTTTTGGACTTTGTGCCATGGTTCTGGTTTGGCATGTCAGGAACTGCACCTTGAAGGGGAGTACTGTCAGGTATGGCTGGGACTATTCCCTGCCTGAAAACCAGGGGGACATAGCCCCAAGGCTTTGTTTATCTGTGCCATGGGCTTTTTTTTTTTTTTTTTGTATCACGTTAGACACACCCTTCCCTTATCCATTCCCGCCTCTGCACACCTGTTCCTTGTGCTTCAATGATTGTCACCCCTATTTATACCGGTTGTCTTACATCTGTTTTTGGCTGAGCCATGTGTTTGTGTTTCTGTGTTCCTGTTTCTGTGTTCCCATGTTTTGTGGTTCCGGTTTCCTAGTGTTTCTAACCCTTTTTTTCCCTAAATAAACACCGTTTTTCCACATTATTCCTGACCTTGGGTCTGTATTTTATCCATGAAGACACCCAGTTTTCTGACACAAAACAAACACATCATAGAAGAGGAGCAGCCTGGTGAGCTCAGGAAAGCCTAAAATGCCTTTATAAACTATTTTAGTAAATAGTTTACAGAAAAAACAAAAAGGATAAACCATTAGTAAGCTTCAAGAACAGGAAGACCAAATGAGAGCTTGTCAAAAACATCTTTATAAAGTCTATACAGTTCAAGAACAACAGACTATGGAAACCTTATATATTACCACCTTAGAAAAAATAATTACCAATGGAGCTGCATAATAAGGTAGTTTAACTTTATAAAGCAGGAAAAGGATCTAAAAATATATCTCAACACTTGAAAATGCCAGTCAGTACTGTTCAGACTCTGGTAAAGAGGTGAAAAATAAGAGTTTCTGTTGAGTCTATGCCACGCTCAGGTAGACCGAGAAAGATTTCACCCACTACTGCCAGAATACCGTATTTTCCGCACTATAAACCGCACCGAATTATAAGGCGCAGTCTGAATTACGGGGTCTATTTCTGTATGCATGCTAAAACATACGGTCTACAAAAAAGGTAACGGAAGCAAAACAGTGAGTTTAGTTGAACTTTATTCTACTATTTAACAATACACACATTATTTTTTAATCAATCTTCCCACAAATCCATCAAAGTCCTCATCTACTGTGTCTTCTTAACTTGGCGCAGTTCATTTTCTTGCTTCTTCCACTTCCGAACCATAGATTCATTGATGTTGAATTATTTCGCAGCTGCTCTATTCCCATTTACAACCGCGTAACTGATAGCCTGTAGTTTGAATTGTGCCTTGTAAGCATGTCTCTTCACTGGTGCCATTTTCGGGGGTCCTTAGACAAACAAATGTTGTCTTCTTCTTCTTCTGATTTTGCTTGGCGGATGGCAAACCAACTTAAGGTGCATTTACCGCGACCTACTGGACTGGAGTGTGGAGCGCATAATGGTTAGGAAGAAAAAAATGTTGTTTTGCAACATACCAGTAGTATACCTACTGGAGGCATGGCGGAGGTAAGCGTACATACTGTACGTATTACGTAATGTTCTCTGATTGGTTTATCGCTGCCAGTGTACGTAGTGTATGTATTACGTCCCTGTGTCAGCGGAGAATGGTCCGACAGTCAATCAAGCAGAGCACTTACCAAAGTCGCACAACAACATTTTTACAGATTTTTGGAACTCAGTGCACACATAAGGCGCACCGGATTATTAGGCGCATCGCCGATTTTTGAGAAAATTTAAGGCTCTTAGGTGCGTCTTATAGTGCGGAAAATACGGTAATTGTTAGGGACAGAAAGAGAAACCCACAAACAACTTCGCAAATAATACAGGCTGCTATAGAAAAAAGTGGTGGGGGTGTTTCAAGGAGCACGATAAGGAGGTACTTGAACACAAATGACCTGCATGGTTGAAAAAGCCATTACTGCACCCATGCCACCTTCCTAAGGCCCACCTTCAGTACCCCAGACAGCACCTAGGCAAGCCTCACAGCTTCTGGAGCAGAATCTTTTGGAGTGATGAGACCAAAATTTAACTTTATTGTCACAACCATAAATGCTATGTGTGGAGAGGCCTAAAGTGAAAAGTACACTATCCCCACTGTAAAGCATGGTGGTGGATCTCTTCTGTTTTGGGGCTGTTTGAGCTCCAGTGGCACAGGAAACATAGTAAAAATTGATGGCAAAATGAATGTAGCAATTTGCATTCTACAGCAAAAGCTGCACATGGGATATCTTCGATGTTTCAACATGAGATTGATCCAAAGCACAAGGCGAGTTTGACCTCTAATGACTACAGCAGAAAATGGTGAAGGTTCTGGAGTGGGCATCCTGACCAGATCGATATTAAGAACTAAACGTATGCAAACATTTGAACAGGGATTATTTCCTTAATTTCTTATTCATTATGTTTTGTAAGATGATGTCATGATCTTGCGATATATCACTCCAAAATGATCTGATATCCCCTTCAGTCACAGCTCGCAACATTGGGGTAACCATGGACAATCAACTGTCCTTTTCCTCACATGTTGCTAATGTGACACGCTAACGTTGGTTCCTTCTCTACAACATTAGAAGGATTCGGCCATTTATGTACACACAGGCTACTCAGGTACTTGTTCAGTCTCTTGTCATTTCAAGATTGGACTACTGCAACTCACTACTGGCAGGTCTACCTATGTCCTCTGCCAATGATCCAAAATGCAGCTGCACAAGTTGTTTTCACCCTGCCTAAGTTCTCACATTCCACTCCGCTGCTGTGCTCCCTTCACTGGCTTCTGGTAGCTGGACTGAATCAGATTCAAAACACTGATGCTTGCCTACAAAGCCAAAAATGGTTGGGCTACCTCTTACCTGAAAACAATCATCACTCCTCACTCTGCACTATTAGTTTGATAGATATATTTACAAGTTTAACATAAAACTTACAATTTCCACGGTTGAACAAATCAACTGATGCTAAATAATTTTACATACATAAATTAAATTTCCACATAAAACTAGCACAATACATTAATAAAGAAAAACAGCAAATTTCACCATCTACAATTAATTATTATGATGTCAAAATTCATGATGTTTAAACTTGTACAATGTTTACATGTTTACAAGTTTAGATAAATCTATGACAATCTCACAACCTAGCTAGCATGATTGATGGGTTCACATAGGTTGAATATTACCCAGCTGGGTTCCACATTGAGAATGGTTACATTGCCTGTTACTGGGAACCAGTTTGGCTGCCCAGAAAACACCTGGGCTATAAGCAGGCAACACAGAAACCCTGCAATTATGTGGCCCACATAGACTTTTAGTGGGCTTCTTTCAGTATACTGTTATTACTATTATATTACATTTATCATCATAGATTGCAGTGACTATCTTTAAATATTTTTTAGCTTAATAATAATAATAATAATAATAATAATAATAATAATAATAATAATACATGTTCATATAGGTTTAAAATGGGATTCAATATTTATTGTTCATCTACTGTGTCATAGTCACACTGGCATAAATATCCAGTATTTACTGCACAAGTGCAAACTAAATTTACAACATTTGGCAGAGGCTCTGTTGAAGACTCTAATATCTCTTATATTTTATAAAGCTAAGCAATTGAAAGTTAAGGGCCCAGGGCCCCAGTTTTGGCAGGACCTTGGATTTGGACTCACAACCTTCTGATTAGTAGCCCAATAACTTAACCTCTACACTACAACATCCCACAAACTGTTTGCACACATTTACGCCATGCTCACATTAACCATGTTGCAAAGTAGTTCCCCTGTTTATATGTTACCATCTGTGTAGCATCTAATAGTTGATTCAGTAATTAACTAAATTGTTCAGTGCTAAATCAGTGGCAGTTATTTCTTTTGTTTTTATTTATTAGTTTAATGTTTCTTTGTATTCCACAGCATTTTACATACTTGCATAGACTTCCCAGTCTACCCTAGGGCTTCACCACAGCTGTCCATTCACCAAGTGCATTTCACCCATGCTTTTGCTACTTTGGCAAGCCACAATACATTTTTGTTACCATCTGTGTAGCATCTAATAGTCGATTCAGTAATTAACTAAATTGTTCAGTGCTAAATCAGTGTAAGTTATTTCTTTTGTTTTTATTAATTAGTTTAATGTTTCTTTGCATTCCACAGCATTTTACATACTTGCATATTCTACACCCCAGAGAAACAGACAAAGGGACAACCTTTTTTGCAAGATTCATTTGACAATAATAATTGGTCAGAGAAAAGGTAAATCTATCTACATTTTAAATAATAGTATTTAATCATTGTCTATGTTTTTAAATAACACCTGGAATTGTATGAAGTCCTAGAGATGTATGTAGTGTCTACAGTAGGAAGCTGTGTGTTTTTGTGAAAAGTGATTTCAGCCAAACTAGGCTTTATTATTGGGTCCTGTTACAGAACAGGGTTCACGGATATTGGTTCATGCCAAAGGAAAAAAAATAGTGCACTATACCTTGTTCTGCCATCGGGTTACATTTCCAAAGCCACCGGTCCCAAGTCTCTCCTTAAGTTCCCATGGGCCACAGTTCTGAGAATGCATAGGGGGGGCACGGTTCATTGTTTCCCCAAACCTACACAACAGCTAATGCAGAAAGAAGTGCACAACTTTACAACTACAAATCCAACTTTATTAAAATGCAACAAAAAAGCATAGTTATCCATCCATTTTTTTCAGGAGGCAGTGTCCTTCTTTGGGGATGGTTTCTGTTGGAAAATCCTTGGCAAAGCAGCTAGGGCTAAGAAACCCTCTACAGTTACTGAACTGTGAAGGAGACTGCAAGAGGTGTAGAAAAAGATCTCACCAGAGCAGTGTAAGGAAACTAGTGGTGTCCGATGTCCTATATTGTCATTGCAAATGGGTACAAGGCAACAAAATGCAGTTAGCGTCTAAGAAGAAGTGCAAAGTAGTAGTGCAGTATAGACATATAATATCAGCACAATACTTAAAATACTTGGAAAAATAAAAATAAAAAATAGATAAAAAACAAAACACTGACTGAATGAGAATTTTGTGGGTGTACACAGGACAGGAAAATGGCCATTTTGTATAGCGCTAAAGTAAAACTCAATAAATAAGTAAGTAAGTGAGTAAATAAATAAATAAACAAACACAATCTAAAGCATGGAGAGAAAAGAATCTCAATGTGGATAGGCTACTGCAGCATAAGTCTTCCTGCCAGCTCATAAGTCTGATCATTCTTGTCTAACCATTCTCATCAACAAGGTGTTTATGTCCGCAGGCCCACTGTAGCTCTTGTCCTGCATCTGCATGATTCTATGCATTGTGCTGCTGCCACACAATTAGCTAATTAGATAACTGTATAAATGAGCCTGTGTACATATATTCCTATTAAAGCACGTGTGAATGTAAATTTGAGTTGACAGGTTACCCAGCCAATTTAACCAAAATTTGAGTGCTATACCTAATGTTATGCACATTATAATAACATTATTATTATAATTTATTTATTTATTTAATTTTCATTACAGATACATTTCATGTTAGGGTTCATACTGTATCCATGTTTTAGTCTATAGTCATTTTAACACATTCTCCCTGCATAAGAAATATCCTTAACTGATCACCAAAATGGCGATGTCTGGGGGACTCTTATTTTAAGCGGTTGGAGAAAGAAATGCGGAAGATGACCAATAAGATATCGTTAGCATTTTAATTCTACCAAGAAGTACCAAAAGAAATAATAAACTTGTATCTGTAACCAGGAGCAACGAACGAAAACTGAAGCTGAATTTTTCTTGCCCATTTAACAACAATAATAATTGTAGAAAAGCCGTTTTCTAGTATCTACTATTTTGTACCTAATCAGAAACAAACTATAATTAATATGGTTTCTGCAATTTTTATATTAAAATGAGTCTTATCATTACTTTCGTCCTTTGCTACAGCTAGATATATTCCGTATCGGTACGTTTTTATTCCTGAACAGACAGAACAGTATTAATGTATATCTACTGAATAAGCAAGGTGACTAATCATTTACTAGTCTGCAGTGTTTTCGGTAAGACAGCTTATGCAACTGACATAACGCCCAAGCAAAGAAATTGGATCTTTACCTTCACAACTCTATCGCTTTCCTTCAAGTTTTTGTACACGGGTGCCAGTAAATGAACCTGTATTCAACACGTTACAACTGGCGCTTTTCTGTTTAGTTATTTTCTTTTTTATTAAGGTTTCGTCGCTATAGTATTCGCACTACTATAGTGTTTCGCACTACTTCCTGAAACTTATAAAACTGAAAAGTCACTTCCCGTAAATGAAAAACGCCTTCTAGTATACCAGGAAGAATGATCCATCGCGAAGACTGGTTTAGTGAATAACTATATTTAAAAAAATAATAAATAAATAAATAGATAAACAAACAAACAAATAAATAAATAAATAAATAATCTTAACCAAGCTCCCCGTGACCCGAGGTAGTTTGGATAAGCGGTAGAAGATGAATGAATGAATGTTAACCAAAAAACCAACAACTATTGTGAATAGTTAAACACCATATTATTTGTTTTTGTTTCAATTGTGTATCTTATTCATAATTACGTCATTTAATATTATTATTCAAATTGTATCACTAAGAACACACATCTAGCCAAATGCAGTTATGTGGCTAAATATAATATAACTTAAATATCGAATATCCTACAGTATTACAAGTATAGTAATAACAAATAGCTGGTTTGTGGTTGTTTGTTTTGTTTTCATTGTAAACTTTTTATATTTTAGCACATTGAGGCTTTCCCCATAAGTGTTGGTATTTTTAGATGTTAATTACATATAATTAATTTTCAGTAGTTTATTCTGGAAAGGGAACAGTGGGGACAGGGTAGGAATTTTGGTGCCCTCACAATCGTTATGTACAAATGTTAAATAGGCAGAAAGCTTTAAAGTGTTAATTCCTGCAACATGTTGAAGACTCAAAGCAATTTTAACCCCCACCCCTGCTTTCTCTACCACTCATGTCCATATGTGTTCATTTCCTGTGTAGTGGTGAGTGTTTCCTGGTGTTACACCCTAGGCATCGACAGATATACACACATCTAACACGCACATCTCTGCTTTAGTATATTTTCTATGTAATGTTGGCTCACTACCAAGAAACCCCATGGGTCCATATGTTATAAAATTCCAATGAAAATGTCCTGAACTCTGCTCATTGCCTGTTCTAAAAGATTCCACCCTTAAACATGTGTAAGCTGATGCTAGCTGTTCAATTCATAGCTTAAGAACAAATTCTTTAAAATGTCCAGTTTATAAGTATATAAAACAATCATAAACAAATATGTATGAATCTTAAGGAATCAAATTTATGCAGCAACAATATTTATAACAACAATATAGATTTGTTTTTATTTTCCACTTAGGTGTATTTAATTAAATTATAATTACTTTATAATTTGGTCACTTAAGTGTGCTGAATTGAGATTTCTGCTTGTGGGTATTCTGCAGTATGGTATAGTGAGGAAGGCAGTGTGCAACATATGTAACCCAGGCTTGTTTACATTTTAAAAGTGGTCCCTCATTCAAAATCAACATAATCTAACCAGGCACAATATCTAGATTTGCCTCAACTGGCTTGAAAGGTCTATATATGCTTCATGTGTGTTGTGTATCAGTGTAGCAACTGAAATGAGGTGCATATAAGGAGACTAATTCCATACTGTAAAATTACACCTTATGAAGCAATTATATGTTCTCAGCAAAGAACCAAAGGCGTGTTAATTATTTAACAGGACTGTTGTCTGAGACCACACTCTCAGAGGGGCCAGTGCAAGAGAACATAAACCATGTCAGTAGTATAATTAAAAATATTAAATTTATATGCATTTAATTTTGAATTTTATATTCAATTAAATGAAATATGAATTGTGAAATCTCAGTAAAAGAAAAATACACTTGATAAATGTTGAATTACAATTGGAATTACAAATAACAAAATTTTGTTAATTCTAAGGAATAGTTGGTGAATAAGTTTGACAGTTTTGATAAGTTCTAAATGATATAAAGGAGTCATTCAATTTGGTATAGTGGAATATGATTTACTTACTTTACTTTTGAGTTTAGTGATCTAACTAAGGATTTTGTTTTAAAAAATGCATTAACTTTCTAATAGTAACCACACTGCACTACACTGCTCTTTCTCTTACTATCCCTGATTGTCATTGCTGTTAAACCTCTTTGCTATGCACAATCATTATAATAGAATAGAATAAAATACAATAGAATAGATTCTATTAGTGATGCGCTTCAGAAATGTTTTTAGCAGAGTTTTCCCCTAGGTTGTAGCCTACCTAATTGACCTTACTGACAGGTTTACAACCATGTTGTCACTCTTCATGTAGTGAAAGGGTGTTGGTGGACCTAATATAATCATCATCCCCTATCACATATTAGTCTCTGCATGCAACTCATGATATCTACACCATCTCTGTAATTTCCAGTGGTGAAAGCCTCTTAAACACCTTCTCTACCTGTTCGTAAAATACCTCAAACCCAGTTCTAGCTCAAACTTGTGTAAAGTGTAGGGTCTCCGTTGTTTGAGAATTGCTTCAGAAAACTGAGTCGGCACGACAAACAAAACAAAAATCAAAACAAACGTGTTTCCAATGAGCAGAAAAGGGTGTGTCTTGTCAATATGGGTGTTCAGTGTGCATGTGTGACATTAGCAGAAAGCGGTTTTAACATTGACATAGAGGATAAAAACAAAGAAAGAAAGCGAAGAAAGGCTTATGATAAGGCAAGAAGTAGGACCCATGTTAATATAGGATCAGCTTTCCAGCGCTGGAGAGCACTGAAGGAGCGGGAAGTTGGCCGCATATTCACAGATTGGAGTTTCCCGAGTCAATAACTCCTGAGCTAAACGCTGTTACTACACAAATAACACCTCTTTTCTATCGTAGTAATGTAGAGAGGCAGCTAAAACCGCGTTTTGCTAGTAACGTTTCCCGAGTTGACTCGGGAAACTCCAATCTGTGAATATGCGGCCAACTTTACTTAAGATGCCGAGGTCGCTTTTTTCCTTCTCCATAGGTGATTAACGTTGGTTTTGCTTTGCTTCACAGAACTAATATATGCCGTCCTTTGCATGATTATGCTTGTGTGTCATTTTTGCTTGTTTGTTTATCTGCAATCGTATTGTTCTTCCCTTCAGCTATGATAAATTTCTTTCCATTAGTTGCCAGGGTTACGTATGTATGTGTGGGTGGAGCTATCAGTACAGGGGTGGGACCCACTTGGGTTACTGGCGTGTTTGTTTTGGTGATTTCATTGGCTTTCAAACAACGGAGACCCTACCTTTAATAGGCCTCCGCAGACAATGCTTAGCTCCGCCCAGGACGCAACATCTTTAGCAAAGCTTACTCCTTTTTCAAGCAAGACGTGGACTCTATTATATACTCTGTATTTAGAGTATATCAGTAAACTTCTTGATCCATACGGATAAATTGGGAAAAGAGCGTGAGTACCTGTGGATTTACACCACTTTTTACACACACAATTCGTTGAAGATCACAAACGTTACAATTGAAGGCGTCCGGGCAGCTTCATCATTCAGGACAGCGTGCCACTTTGTAAGATTTGTAAAGCTTAGTCATGCTATTGTTACTGAATTAATGTACAAGGTCAACATAACTAAGTAGTAAAAACATTGCGCGCATACAAACGTACAGTGTTCCCGCGCTACTTAACGAACTGAAAGTCCCTTGAAAGGGTTTTTAAAGTAGCGCTTGCTTCTACGGTAATTTCCCAAAAAGACTGCTGTATGAATTTATTGAAATGTATTGCTATGCGACATGTATGGAGATGTTCGTCTCCAGTGTTCTGCTATTTGTTTTCAAGATCATGTATATACCACTGCTTTCAGAAGCACATCTAAACCCGTGTGAAATTTTATTGATGGTAAGTAAATCGTTTGTTACTGGAGCAGGAGTTGGGTATCATGGGAGAAACATTAAGAAAAAAAGCTTCCAGCCTTTGTGAACTGATTTTAGCAATTTCTCAGTGCTGACAGGCAAAAACTTTAGAGCGAGTGCGTCCGCGTATTAGTTTATAATAAAAGTGTAGCCTATTTGCTGTTGGTCCTCACAGCTGTAAAACAGTGGCATTACAGTGGCATCTTTCATATGTGGGTGTAGGGGTTTTGTGCAGCAAGTTTCATGGCTCATTATAAATAGGTTTTTACCAGACTTAAACATTTGTAGACTGTTTATACAAGTAAAACTGCCAAAAACGTCACCATTTCTTTGTCTTAGGTTTAGGGTCAGAATTAGCATTACATTAGAATTAGCATTCAACACAAGCCCTTACCACAAAAGATGTTTATACATTCATACAGTACATACATACACGCGCACACACAAATTTGGAGGAAAAAAATTGTAAGGAGCCAAGATTATCTTTGCCAGATTATAAAATCACTTACTCTGTTACATTTTGGAAGCTGCATATAAATTCTCTAGTAACAATCATTCTTATATAGCTTGTTCATTTGCTGTTTAACTTGGTGCCAAGTATGACAGATCACAGCACAATGGGATAAAATTTTTTAGATTTGTTTGGTTAAAATTCTTTCATGTCAATAATTCAAATATATTGCTGATGTATATAATGGTCTATTAAAAAATAATTATAACACTTTGAGGAGCATTTAGTAATTAGCAAACACACAAAAAATGAAGTTGCTACCTTGATCAAACAATGGGAACTATACTAAAATTCACTAAGATAGCAAATATGCCACGTGTTACTGCTAACACGGAAATACTGTTTTAAGGCAATAAGTACACTCACCATAAAATTTAATAATAACACTTATACATCTGCTCATTTGTGCAGGTATACAGTCAACCAGTCATGTGGTAGCACCATAGTGCATAAAATCATGCAGATACCAGTAAAGAGTTTCAGCTAATGTTAATATTAAACATCAGTATACAGGAAAATGTGATCTCTGTGACATGGATGTTGGCACCAGATGGGCCGGTTTAAGTATTTTAAAAATAATTTGTCAACTGTGTGTACTCATAGCTACTATATGGTTTAATATAAAATATATTGTCAATTTAAACAGTACAAAATTGTATTTTCTCTAACTAAGCAAGATAGTTACCAGCTTTCTTGTGACATTGACATGAAACTCACTGCACCTAACAGAATCTGTAATTGAATAGATATATAGCTTTCTCCATTGTTATAAATAATTGATGAGGTTCTGATATGTTTGTTGAGTTGGACTTACTCTGTTTAGTTTCAGTGACCTTGGGGAATTCCGATTTCAGTGTAAAGAGGTTTTAACTCTGAAGTCGTGTATGCCGATATTCAGACTGCAACTACTGTCCTGTTGTGCATTGTTAAACACCAATTTTTTACCTGAAATTACTAAGCTTTTTCTGATCCCTGTTTTTAGTATTCTCATCTCTTCTACATTGTACTGTTTTGCATATCACCTGACACCCTTTTTTAACCATGATTCTGTCTCATGAAAGAATCCCCTATACCAGGGGTCGGCAACCCTTCAACACTCAAAGAGCCATTTGGACCCGTTTCCCACAGAAAAAAAACTCGGGGAGCCACAAAACCCATTTGACATCTAAAATGAAGATAACATCGTTTTTTACCTTTATGGAAAGTATAGAAAAAACTGTAGTGTGTTGCATTTATGAAATCAATGAACTGCTACCGAGTAAATGAAATTTTATTTCTGCAGGCAAACAAAAAAATTTTGAACAGTTTGAACTAACCTTAACAAAAAAAAAAAACGCTGGGTTTAAGGTTACTTTCAAATAAAATGTTTAATGTCTAACTGAGTCCTCTTCGTATTCATGACCAGGGCTCTCAAGTTTTGAAGACAGGCAAGCATGACATCTCCAACCCCCCCCGCAACCCCAATTTTTTTCATTGGTTGTTGCGTTAAATCTTACCCAGATAGTGCTATTTTCGGATTGGCTATTGTGTAGCCTCTTTTTTTGATTGGCTGATGTCAGGCTCGACTAAGAACTGAGACGCGCTTGATTCCTGCTCGGTTTCATAGAGACAGCGGTGCGGACTGATATATTTTGGGCACTGCGGCTTATTAAATATATGATAAATAGTCAAAAAGTTTTTCTGCGTGAGAAATACGATGTGTGGCGGGAGAGCGTGACAAAAGACCGAAATACGTGACTGTCACTCTCAATGCGTGACACTTGACAGCCCTGCATGACATCAAAATTTTAACTTGCCGGCTGCAGCAAACCAAAAATGCGTCTGCTTCTGTGTGTCAGATTTCGCAAGTCGGCAGTTATGACGCATATTTTGAGCGACAAAAAAATTAAACACGGTTTATTTTAATGTTACAAGAGCATCATAATCTTAGAATTTAGAATTACATTTTTTTAAAAACTAACTAACTAAAATATAATTTTAATAAAATGTTAAAATTTTATAATATTTTCCAAATCTACAGGGAGCCGCAGCAGAGGGATGAAAGAGCCACTTGCGGCTCCGGAGCCGCGGGTTGCCGACCCCTGCCCTATACCAACCCACAGATTGAGTCTGTTAGATGCTAGGGACTTCCTAGTTACATATAAACAAAACCTTTACTGCCACATTGCTCCCTCATTCCATGATTCCTTTCTGAAACCAGTGAAACCTAAGGACACTTAACTACTGATATTGAAGCAAGCATATCTAGTCAAGATGGTACTCAATGCACCGACAAACAACTGTCAGATTAGAATATCTGACTTATTGAGAGGACTATGGCCCAAAGGAACAATGCTGGGTACCTGCATATTATATCCTCAAACTCCATCTCCTCAAGCACACTGCAGCCTACAAACATGGCCATCACAAGGTACAACCACCAGCACTACACAGCACTTCAACATTCACAGTCTCCAGAGTTCTAACATACATTAGTTCATACAAACCTTGTGAAGTAACACTCAGTTTGCATTATCTGGACTTACTGAGCATTTTGTTTGTGTATTGCTATCTGTAAAACAGTAAATTCAATAATAAATATAGGCAGTGATTAAAGGGGCCAAGCAAGATATGGCCCCAGGCATTGAAAATAAGCCACTGGGACTATTAGCACTTGTTCCCTAAAGGGTTAAACTGAATTTGATTGAAAAATATTAAAACATTGGTAAGATATCGTTACAGAGTAACCCAAATCTTGTTGCCAAATTTAGGCCATGTTGCTAAATATATGGGACAATTTTGGTGCCACCTGACCCTACTCAGAAGAATCACATTTCTATGACTGTCAGCATTTGGAGTCAGAGGCAATAGAAATAAACATCAGATACTTAAACAAGAACAAGAACTAGGTAAAAGCAGGAACTTAAAAAGATGAGCTTGACAAAGACAAGACAAAAAGGGATGCCAAGGAAAGAACCAAATAGCTGTTCTCATTAGACATAAATATGACTCGGGTGCTTGTGATCTCATAATTGTAGGGGCTAATGGGTAAAATACTGACAATGACACTGTCCCTTTTTAAAGCACAATGACCATGGTGAGGCCAGATGGGGGAGTGCTATCCTTAATAAAGGCCAGCTTTGATCCAGTCTAACTGCCTTTGGTTCTCCCATATTTGCTTGTTCAGACCCAACATACTGCTATATGTCTGCTGCATTCACAGTGGGCCTGACAGTCAGGTATTGGAGTTGGAGGCAGATACAGTTGCAGATAAGTAAGCACACACTAGGTACCTGACCAAGACCAACAAGCACTAGATAATAAAAGCAGGAAGAAAATGATCTTCAGAGACAAAAGGCAAAGAGTGCTATTAGAGGTGGAACTTAAATATTTATGCTCATTGGGGCAGAAGGGGCTCAGCAGTGAGCAGGGCTTGGGAGGCCATGACATTGACCTTGGCAGGGAGCAAGACTGTTTTGGAGGCCACCATGTCTTCTTCTGGAGAGCTTTTTGCTGGAAGATGTCCTGTTGGCCTCTTACTCAGGCTGTCAGTCATCATGCTGGCCTTCCCTAAATTGTTTTTACAAATTTCACAATGACAAACAAAAAAAATTTTTAATAATCAAAGTCAGAAAACAGAATCAGGTCAGGTGATCTACAAATAGGATTACAAAAACTAGGCAAAGGATAAAGCAAAGAATGAAATAACGTCCAAATCGATGAAAAAATATACTCTATTTTTTTCGATTTGGACGTTATTTCATTCTTTGCCATGTTGTTTTTATCAGCAGCCTCTGAAAGGCAGAAAGAAGCATATGTTATTTTAAATCTGAATGAAAATCGCTTACATTTTTGTGTGTGCTACGCCATATTATACTCTCCCAGCTACTCACTGATTGGTCAGGAGTCTTTGCTGCTTCTCTGAGTGTTGGCCATGAAACCTTCTACTGCTCTGCAAATACATGTACATGAATATTTCATTTCAGCTCAGTACTGAAAAAATTCAATTCAAATTAAAATTTTGTCATATACATAATCATACACAGTATGGCATCTAGTGAAATGCTTTTTATGACTGCCCTTGTTGTCTAAACATAGTTAGGTGGATTGTTATAAAAATAGATTTAGAAAATTATAATTAACACTAAGATCAGATTTAAAAAAAACAAAAAAAAGCAGGTTGCCCAGTTGCACTTTATGTGGCTAGGACTACTTACTAAGTCCTTATCTCTGTCTTTGTTTTATGTAGCAGCATGGTCCTGGAGAAACATTGTCTCATTTCACTGTGTACTACAACAGCTATATATGGTTGCAATGACAATATACGCTTCTTGACTTGACTTGACTTGAAAATAGAATAATAAGTAAGGAAAATAAGTAGTTATATAAATATAAAATAGTATAGTATATGAAATACAGTGATATGTTGATATTATTATTATTATTATTATTATTATTATTATTATTATTATTATTATATGTTGTTCTAAAGTACAAAAAGTACAATGTAGAGCAATTTTCAAACTAAGATGTAAAAAAAAAACTTTGGCTGAGGTTGTGGGTGCCAAGTCCAGACTATCCAAGTCCATGCTGTAGCTGTTCTCCTGGTTGACAGCCAAAATGGCCTGGGCAAAGAAGCTCCTTCTCTTTCTCTCTGTCTGTGCCTTCAAGGAATGGCTGGGATCCTGACCTTTGTCCAGCACTGCTCACTGCAGATAGACTGCAGGTCATGGAGATCATTGAAAATGGCTAAATCACTTAGCTGATTGCATCAATCTCTAAAGAGCTTGTCTATCATGCTTGGTGCTATTTCCAAACCAGGCTGTGATGATTTTTGTCAGGATGCTTTCAGTGGTGCAGGGCTTAGCACCTGAGAGGGTAGTTGAACGTCCTTTAAGCATCTAAGACTGTAAATTAGCTGCTGAGCCTTCTTCACCAGGGTGTTGTAAAAGGACCATGACAGGTCCTGGGTGATGTCAACACTTAGCTGCTGGGGTTCTGTTGATCATAAGTGGTTGGTAGTTACACTCCTGATTCACCATCAAACTTGTATGTCTTGCTGATGTTCCTTTAGTGATGAGGGTAAGGGAGGATGAGACATGATTGCCCACTTGTACTGCTTCTGGTCTATTTGTCAGGAAGTTAACATAGGGACGGGCTGAGTCCCAGGACCTCCGATTTAGAGGTGAGTATGGAGGGAATTATGGTGTTGAATGCTGAACTACTTTCAGAATACTATCAGAAGTGACTGGATGTGAAGTACAAAAGTTACACAGTGAACTGCTAAACTTCTTTAGGACAAGACTGATGTCTGGAACTGTGTACAGAATGTTTGATTGTGTACTAAATAATTAAATTTTAACTTGTGTATTTGTTTGTATTTCAGCTCATTTAAAGTAATATCAATATGAATACAATTGCAAGATTGTTGCTGCTACTGCTGCTTCTCCACTTTTGCACTTTATCTGACATGGTAAGTGCTTGTTTGGTCCTGTATAGCAGGGCTGTCAAACTCAAATTCACAGTGGGCCAAAATATAAAACTGAGATAAAGTCACGGGCCAAACTGAATATTTATTGGAAAATTAACTGCAATTGATATGTAATGATCAACCTTTTTCATATGGAAAGAAACTTTAGTTTTGCTTGAACACAGGATTTGGAACAACCAGAGCTTGATATTACAAACAGAAAAAGTGGAGTAGAAAAAGTGCATAAAGAAAACATACAGTATATTCAAACTCAGTTTGCTACACTCTGATTTACTCTGCACATTGATCACATTGATTCTTGCCTTTTATCTGGGCACACGATGTCGCAAACTTTGACCATACACTTTTTGACAAACTCTCCCTCATTAAAGGGCTGGGCAGATTAAATGCCACAATAACGCTTGCCTTTACAGCAGCTTCACTTTTTGATTTTGCTTTCATGAACATAGTCTGCTGGGAAACCAGACTTTTTTTCATCTCCTCCGCCTTCTGGAGCTTCTGCTTTACGTCCAGGTCCTTATACTTCTCATAATGTTTCGTTTCATAGTGTCTTCTTATGTTATATTCTTTCGTTACAGACACGTTAGCTCAGCACACAAGACAAACAGGTCTGTCCTTTATATTTGTGAACAGATAATCTGCCTCTCACCTGTCTTGAAAGCTCCTATTGTCCATCTTTCGTTTGGCCATTTTTGTGGAGGGTGGAATTAACTGACTGTAGCATGGTTTTTATCGACTGTCAACAGAGAATGAGTTTGAGTTTGACACCCCTGCTGTATAGTATTAGCCAGATTATGTGTACAGTTTAGATTTTTGATGAAAAATGATTAAAGAGTAACTAAATTTTTAAATAAACTGAATTTTTCACAGAAACTACTTTACAGAGAAAGGAGAGGAACACGCAGCTATAAAGGTGATTTGCAATCTTCCCTTTCAACTTTGAATTCTTTATACTTGAACAACTACACCTTTTACAATGATACTAAGGCAGTGTTTGCTAACGTTGTCTTTTATTATGAATGTTTTGTTCAAATTAGATCTGATAAGTCTCTGAAAGAAACATTAGATATGTACATAACTGTAGTTTTATGAACCTCATATAATTGCCAGGTACAGTGAGAATCAACTATATACGTTCTTGTACATATGCCCACATATGCTGAGGTCTTCCTGGAATACGATGCTGAGGTCTGACCTGAGTTTGATTGACAAGGAAAAAAGGTGGTTATCCTGTGTGGTGAACCATAGTTATATATGCAATTAACATTCTCATCAAAGTGCCATCCACATCTGCTTGTTTTTGGTCAAAGTCAGTTTACTGTATGTTTAAATACGAAAGATATTGAGTACAGGTGATGTTTGCTTCTCGATTGATTTAATTTTTAGATTTAAAAATTTTTCTAGATCTTAATGGGAACTTAACTTTATTAAAATCTGTTTGTAAATGTCCTAATGTATCCAGTAATTCTTTTATTGAGGTTATGATTTCTTATAGCACTATATTTTTATATTAATAATTGATTGGTTCCCTTTTGAAGGAACTTGATGCTGTGTAATGGCTGATGCTATGGGAATTCTGACGACTGTCCTGTTTGTCTAAGACTAGGGGAAAAAGAAGATATACAATATCTCACAGAAGTGAGTACACCCCTCACATTTTTGTAAATATTTTATTAGAATTTTTCATATGACAACACTTGCTAATGAGAGGAAATTAAGAAATGAGACTTTGCTACAAATGTAAAGTATTGAGTGTACAGCTTGTATAACAGTGAATTTGCTGTCCCCTCAAAATAACTCAACACAGCCAATAATAAACCGCTGGCCACAAAAGTGAGTATACCCCAAGTAAAAATGTCCAAATTGGGCCAAAAGTGTCAATATTTTGTGTGGCCACAATTATTTTCCAGCACTGCCTTAACCCTCTTGGGCATAGAGTTCACCCTAGCATCACAGGTTGCCAGTGGAGTCCTCTTCCACTCCTCCATGATGACATCACGGAGCTGGTGGAAGTTAGAGATCTTATGCTCCTCCACTTTCCATTTGTGGATGCCCCACAGATGCTCAATAGGGTTTAGGTCTGGAGACATGCTTGGCCAGTCCAACACCTTTACCCTCAGCTTCCTTAGTAAGGCAGCGGTCGTCTTGGAGGTGTGTTTGGGGTCGTTAACGTGTTGGAATACTGCCCTGCGTCCCAGTCTCCAAAGGGAGGAGATCATGCTCTGCTTCAGTATGTCACAGTACATGTTGGCATTCATGGTTCCCTCAATGAACTGTAGCTCCCCAGTGCAGGCAGCACTCATGCAGCCCCAGACCATGACACTCCCACCACCATGCTTGATGAAGAGACACACTTGTCCTTGCACTCCTGACATGCTTGATACCATCTGAACCATATAAGTTTATCTTGGTCTCTTCAGACCACAGGACATGGTCCGAGTAATCCATGTCCTAGTCTGCTTCTCTTCAGCAAACTGTTTGTGAGCTTTCTTGTGCATCATCTTTAGAAGAGGCTTCTTTCTGGGACAACAGCCATGCAGACCAATTTGATGCAGTGTGTGGTGTATGGTCTGAGCACTGACAGGCTGACCCCCAACCTCGTCGACCTCTGCAGCAATGCTGGCAGAATTCGTACGTCTATTTTCCAAACACAACCTTTGGATGTGACTCTGACCATGTGCACTCAACTTCTATGGTCGACCATGGCGAGGCCTGTTCTGAGTGGAACTTGTCCTGTTAAAGCACTGTATGGTCCTATGCCATATTTTTGTAGAGCAACAATTCTTTTTTCAGATCCTCAGAGAGTTCTTTGCCATGAGGTGCCATGTTGAACGTCCAGTGACCAGTGTGAGAGAGTGAGAATGATAACACCAAATTCATCTGCACCCTATTTACACCTAAAACCTTGTAACACTAACGAGACACATAACACCAGGGAGAGAAAATGGCTAATTGGGCCAATTTGAACATTTTCACTTAGGGGTGTACTCATTTTGTGGCCAGCTGTTTAGACATTATTGGTTGTGTGTGGAGTTATTTTGCAGAGACAGCAAATTTACACTGTTTTAAAACTTTAGACTCACTACTTAACATTGTAGCAAAGTGTTGTTTCTTCAGTTTTGTCACATGAAAAGATATAACAAAATATTTACAAAAATGCGAGGGGTGTACTCACTTCTGTGATATACGGTCTGTATATCATATATACATGGATATACATATCCATTTACATTATATATATATTACATACAGTCAAGCCCGAAATTATTCATACCCCTGGCAAATTCTGACTTAAAGTTACTTTTATTGAACCAGCAAGTTTTTTCTTGATTAGAAATGACACAGGCGTCTCCCAGAAGATAATAAGACGATGTACAACAGGCATCATTGTGGAAAAAATTACTACTCATCTTTTATTTCCATTTGAACAAAAAGTGGCATGCCCAGAATTATTCATACCCTTCAATAGTCAATTGAATAGCCTTAATTGGCTATTACAGCAATCAAACGCTTGCTATAATTGCTGACCAGCTTTTTGCATTTCTCCACTGGTATTTTTGCCCATTCATCTTTAGCGATGAGCTCCAACTCTTTCAGGTTGGAGGGTCTCCTTGCCATCACCCTGATCTTTAGCTCCCTCCACAGATTCTCAATCGGATTTATGTCAGGACTCTGGCTGGGCCACTAATATTTTTGTCTGCTAACCATTTCTTCACCACTTTTGCTGTGTGCTTTGGGTCGATGTCATGCTGAAATGTCCACTGGTGCCCAAGTCCAAGTTTCTCTGCAGACTGCCTGATGTTGTTCTTGAGAATTTTGACGTATTGCTCCTTTTTCATGGTGCCATTTACTGTGATTAGGTTCCCTGGTCCACCAGCTGAAAAACACCCCAAAACATTAGGTTTCCACCACCATGTTTGACAGTGGGGATGGTGTTCTTAGGGTTGAAGGCTTCTCCTTTTTTACGCCAATTGAAAGCTACAACATTGTGGCCAAACAATTAAATTTTTGTTTCATCTGACCATAAAACAGAAGACCAGAAGTCTTCTTCTTTGCCCAGATGAGCATTTGCAAAGTCCAAGAGGGCTTTTGTGTGCCTTATCTGAAATAGTGTTGTCCTCCTTGGTCTGCGTCTGTTGAACCCAGTGGTGTACAGTGTCTGCCTTGAGATGTTGCCACCAGCAGAGTCCAGATTCATCAGGATGGCCTTGGTGGTGATCCTTGGATTCTTTTTTACCTCTCTCACTATCCTCCTGGCCAACACAGGTGTCACTTTTGGCTTCTGACCATGTCCTCTGAGGTTTTTCTCAGTGCGGAACGTCTTGAATTTTTTGATAATACTTTGCACTGTAGCCACTGGAACTTCAAAACATTTAGATAAGGTCTTATAGCCCTTTCCTGACTTGTGAGCAGCCACAATGCGCAGCCGCAGGTCCTCAGTGAGCTCCTTTGTCCTAGCCATGACTGTCCACAAACCAACAGCAGAGAGCTTCTGTTTTTCACCTGTAGAGTTGACTAAATCAGCTGTTCCCAAAGAATCAGGGTAATTAGGATGGTAATTAGGATGTTTTGCGGCTCTTTGGCCAGTTTCATGCGGCTCTAACGTTCATACCGAAGTTTGTATTTATGTCTTTTTAAAATGCGTGTTCGCTTCGCTTGAGTTCAATACGGTATTTTCCTAAAACGCGCATGTAAGTGGGATGAAAATACCTCAAAGTTTCCCAGTAGGAGCAAGATCATTTGAGTAAACAATTTGTGTCAAGTTTGCTCTCAAAATGGCAGGGAAAAAAAGTGTGATGTTCAAGTGTGCCCATGTGTATGATGTGGCTCTTTGCGGTAACACAGTAAAAAATGTGGCTCTTGGTCTCTTCTGGTTGGCCACCCCACTTTTATTTTTTTATCTAAATAAACATTTAGATATTACCCATTGTTTCTCTGTCTGTACTTGTACTGTGAACAATGACAAAGTTGACTGAGAAGAATTAAGTGCATTTAAGTGCCATACATTCTGGGTTTTAAATGAACCCTTTTCTGAGATGCAAAAACAAATTACTTTTTTAAAGTATCAAAACTAAGGCATACATTAAAATAATAATAATAACTAGATTTGTAAAGTTTGTCGTGATGTTTATGTTTGATGTTGGCTTTGATGATGCAAGTATTCGCAACGGATGGTGCTTTTTGGAGGCAAGTGGACATAAGGGTTAGTGTTGCTTTTGGAGGCAGGTGGACAGAAAGCTAGGTTGCCAAAACATTTGGAGGTAAGCAGAGACAAGCATGTGACATCATCCAAATACTCCTGTGGAAGTTCCCCACATTGGGCTGATTGTTTTGATATGTCACTTATCCATGTTGTGCTAATATTGATTTTCACGTGACGTCCTGTGACGTGAGAATAATACACGCGAGGCAGTTCCCCTCATTGTGCTGAGTGTTTTGATATGTCACATGTCCATGTTGTAAAAAGTTTTTTGATTTTGCATATATTGGAGTTGGGGCTGCGGCACAACCGAAAGGCCAGTTGGTACACCAATTTAAAAGTTTGTTCAGAGTATCATCCTAAAGGAGCTGGCTGAGTTTGGTGTAGATACCTCCAAAGTTTATAATAGGAGTCTATGGGAAAAAAGGCCATATTGAGACCCAGTACCGGAAGTACCGGTACTCGGATCGCTTAGAAAAGTAATAGCAACAAACTTCAGACCAGGGTCTACAACATATCCGAATTTGGTGCATGTGGCTCAAAAGCCGTAGGAGGAGTTACTATTTAAATTTACTACTAAAATAGGAAAACAGAATGTTGGCTTCTACAAAGCCAACATAATAATAATAACTAGAACGTACATTTCCTGAAGAAAATGTGAATGGTGCTTGCACGTGGCAAGTTCCCCTCATTGTGCTGAGTGTTTTGATATGTCACATGCCCATGTTGTGCAAATTTTTATTTTAACGTGAAGTCAGGTGACTTCATCAAATTACACGTGAGGAAGTTCCCCTCATTGGCGGGGCTGCGGCACAACCGGAAGCCCAGTCGGTACACAAATTTAAAAGCTGGTTCAGAGTATCACCCTAAAGGAGCTGGCCGAGATTGGTGTAGATAGTTTGAAAGCTTGTCAAGTTATAAACCTCCAAAGTTTATAATGGGAGTCTATGGGAAAAAAGGCCACTTTGAGACCCGGTACCGGAAGTACTGGTACTCGGATCACTTATAAAAGTCATAGCACAAATCTACTCAATGAGCCGGTCCATTTGACACATCATTCATGGGTCTAGGACAAAAGCTGCGGGACAAGTTACGCGCCCAATTTTTGTCCGGAAGAGTATGCAGGATAGTAAGAATGTTGCTTTGCAAGCACCATTAATAATACAAAAATACTGCCTTTAAGTTATGCAACTTAACTTTCAGAACTAAAAGATTCAAAATCTACAGCTCAGGCATAACATAAACCTTTACTGTCTAATTTGGAATGCTTTGTGGTAATTAAGAGGCAAAAAACATGGACAGGAACTTGGAACTAGAGACCATGCATGGTCACACCGAGTGCTTTAAGCATATATATATATATATATATATATATATATATATATATATATATATATATATATATATATATATATATATATATATTAATCAGAATATAAAAGTCTCTCTCAACGTGTGTGTGCTTTAAAAGTCTTTAAAGGAGCATGTGATTGCAACGCAGAAAGGTAAGCATATCAACATGCTCAGAACTGAGGCTTTGCGCTTTGAAGCAATGTATCCTGCTGCAGAAAACAGACGCTCTGATGGTGTCCCAAACCTTGGACATTTTCTGTCATTTTCTCCTGTTTGTTTCTTCTCTTTGCTCATTGCCATCGTTATCGCGCTCTTCCATTTTGCAGCCCGCACGCACCGGTGCGCTCAAATCAAAAGACCACTAACTCCTCGCGTCTCCTTCCACTTTGACGTAAGCACGTTGTCACACACACACACACACACAAAAAAAAATAATTGCACAAGAATGTGACGTGAGCTTTAAAATGACTTAGGAGAGGGGAATGTGCAGTCAGCCCTTCAGGGAGCTGGCTGAGTGCATTGCAAGAGATTTCCTCTACACAATGTCCGCTCCTGCTTGGCCTGTCTCTTGTGTCTGCCGAGGCAGTGTGTCAGCTTTAATCAGGGGGTTCAGAGGTCAGGTTAGCAGAAGTGGAACAGGAGATGGATGATCCCCTTTTTGTAGTCCTCTTCCCTGACTCTGACATCCCCACTTTGGTTTCAGGAGCTCACTCTGTGAGTTCTCTCAATCTGGATGAGGATGCAATGTTGTTCGCATTGGACTACAAGGACATCAATGTGTACGATGATTTTCACTACAATCTGTGGCATGCAAAAAGCTTTTGGAGGTGGTTATGCATGCTGTTGCTAAGCTTAGCGTTTTACGCTCTGAGCTTGAAGACCGCTACCTAACCCCAGGCCACATTCCACCTCCATGCAAATAACTCCCCTTTTCCCAGACCTCCACACTGAGGTGTTGAGGTTCTGGAATAACACCTATTCTACCCATAAGTTCACCCCATCCTCCTCGAACTACAGGATGGGTGTCAGCGATGAACGTTTCACAAAAATCCAAAATGATCTTGCATGTTACAAACTCATTTATATAGACTGCATTGTGCAATCTGCAATAGATTTCTTTCTTAAGAAAGAATCTGCATTCATTGCCTTCCAGTACATTGGAGCCTAAACTTACATATCATGATAACTCCTCTTCCCTGTTTGTCTGTTTTGGGAGCTGTAAGAGGGGTTCTCCGGTCTTTAAACAGCACCCTGCACACTGGATAGCAGCGGCCATTACTAAGTGCTATGAGGCATGCAGTGTTGTGAAGGGAATGAGATGCTGTGTCGCTGGCCAAACCGTGGGCTTCTTACGTTTCCTTCAGACAAATATAAGTTGGAGTAATGTGATGTAGATGCCCTTCTTTGTACCTGCTGTCGCATAACCACTTCATCATGTGTCCTTACCATTAAATTGTCATGTGTCCGAGCCATTAAATTGTCATTTGTGCACACAGAATTTCAGACACAATTCCCATAGTAACAAGTAACATAGTAACAAATGTTCCCATAGTATCAGACCTGATGCAGCATCTTGTTCTCTTCTCAGGGAAGCGGGTTACATACATAATCTGGTGTAGTTTTCTTCTCTTGACAAAAAGAAGAAGTATAAAGAACACAACAGTACCCCTGCTGGGCCTGCTGTGAGTTCTGGTTAATCTTTCTAGCCTTTTCTTCTCATTATTATTATTATTAGACTTATTAAACTTAAAGGGCTTGGCTAATTAATTGAATTTCATTCTTCTGATTGTCTTGTGCACACTTAACCTCAGTAGATGAACTGATAAGCTATTGATAGATATTAAATAGCGACAAAATATTTACTGGATATGATTGAGGTATTTATTGCTGTCAGCACCCTGTCCACACTTCCTGGTTTGCTACATTACTTCCAGGTCGGCGGCCATCTTGGATTTTCACTTTCAGTGCGGCGGCCATTTTAGGTGTTAGGCACTATATAAGGACGCTGCTTTCACATGGTTCCTTGATGGAAGTGGTTTGGCAACACTGGACTGTGACTGGAGCACTGATGACTAGAAATGACAGTAGCTCTGGTAGTGATCTGGAAATGGAAGATGAATCGTGTGTGCAGGAGGGAATGAATGGTGGAAAGTTGTGAATCAGAAAAGGAAGAAAACTAATAGTCAAGGATCATTTACGGATAGTGGAAAGGAGGATTACGTGAGTAGGAAAAACAGAAGAATACAGTCATGATGAAATTTGCAGAATCAGGTATGACGATAAACCCAATTAAACTGACAAAATCTCTTAATAAAGCTTTAGGAGTAATCCATAATGCAAAGACTCTGAGAGATGGTAACCTGATTATTATGTGTAAAGATGAAAAACAACAAAAGAAGGCTTTAAGTATAACCTCAATGCTTGGACTCTCTGTGTCATGCACATTGATGAAATCTAAACCTTGGATTAGAGGAGTAATAACTGGAATTCCTACTGATATGAGTACAGATAAAATTAAAAGTTGTGTTGAAGGAGGGAAGGTAGTTGGAGCAAAACGGCTTCAGTATGTGAAAAATAAAGAAAGGCAGGATAGTCTATCAGTAATGTTTCAGTTTGATGAGGAAAGAATTCCAGAGAGTAAAAATAGGATACGTTAGTTATCCAGTAAGATCTTACGTGCCTCCTCCGCTTAGGTGCTTCAAGTGCCAGAAGTATGGACATGTTAGTGCTGTTTGCAGAGGAAATCAACGTTGTGCGAGATGTGGGGGTGACCATGAATTTGGTAAATTTGCCGAAGGAGTAAAGGCAAAATGCTGTAATTGTGGAGGTGAGCATAGTGCTGGCTTTGGGGGATGTATTGCTCACAAACAGGCTGTGAAAATTCAAAGTGTAAGAATATCTGAAGGGTTAAATTATGCTAAAGCAGCACAAAAAACAAAACAAAAGGAGCAAACTCAGAAAGACGGAAAAGTTCAAGAACGGTCTGGAAGTACTTGTGATCACAGTAAGGCAAAAGAGGATATTTTGGTGATTGGGAAATTGGAATTTGTTTCATTTATGGCTGAAGTGGTAAACTGTTCTGCTCAAACAGAAAGCAGAACAGAGAGAATTAAAATCATAATAAGGGCAGCCGAGAGATACTTGGAAGTAACAGGAGTTACATTGGAAAAAATAAACGACATGCTAAAGACTCAATCGAGTACTCAAACAGCAGGTATAAGTACTTAATAACAATAATGGTTACAATAATTCTTCAATGGAATGCCAGACGTCTTAATGCAAATTAATCAGAATTTAAAAAGTTTATAGATCAATTAGATGAGAAACCAAGCATAATTTGTCTACAAGAAACATGGTTAAAACCAAAATTAAACTTTGTTCTGCAAGGGTATCAAATTGTTAGGAAAGATAGAAAGGCAGGTAATGAAGGTGGAGTGGCAACTTTTATAATAAATGAATTAGAATACAGAGTTATTAATAAGACTGAAGAATTTGAATTGGTGGTTATAGAGACATTTGCAGAGAAACATAATATTAGAATAATTAACTATTATAATCCTTGTAATAGATTAAGTATAGATTTAGGAAAGGTTATAGGGTCAGGGAATCATAAAATAATTTGGTGTGGAGATTTTAATGCACATAGCACTTTATGGGGAAGTAGTAAAGATGATCATAATGGGGATGTTGTTGAAGAAATATTAGATAGTAATAGGTTAGTTTGTCTTAATGATGGCAGGAACACAAGAATAGATTTGGTACGTGGTAGATTCAAGATTTTTATTTGTCACATACACAATTATATAGGGCATATATAACCAGCAGTGAAATGTGAGTCAGGTCCGCTCCATGGACATTGCACTTATTACAAAAACACAAAAATGAAAGAATTGGATAAAAGTAAACAATGAAAATATAAGAATAAAATATATAAAAAAGAAATATATCGTCGCTGTCAGGCGGAATCCTCATATCTCCAAAACCTTTATTTTTCAGGAAATTAAAAAAAACGCTGTACCTTATCTGCAGTGCACAGGGTTTAGTCCGCGTTGCAGTGGATTGTCTTGAGCTAAATTCCTGTCTTCAGACGAGCACCAGAACTAGCGGGGGTCAAGATTTTTTTTTCTTTGAGCCCAGTGTTTTGTAGACATTTACCTCAGAAGACGTGTTGAATCGTTACGACTCTTCTTGAGGAGAAATATGCCACGAAGCTCTCCCGCAGATTAAGGAAGTGGTGGACAGTTGAAGTGTCCAATGGAGTTAAGAGATTTGCGCTCAAGCTATTTTCAAGATTCTAGATTGGTGGTTAATAACTTGTAAAAATAACAGACCCACGTGGGGACTGACCAATATCATCGATATGTGGAAAAAAAAAAAAAAAAAAAAAATATATATATATACATACATATACACTGTAGAATGGAAAATAATGTGCATGAAAGCAAACTGTAGTTATAAACATAAGTTAAACAGGGATGTACAAGAGGCAATGTGCATTTGTGCATTTGGTATTGGGTCAGTTATAGATTTGACGTTGGTTTCTGAAAGTATAGCTAGCAAATGTGTATGGGAGGTTTGGGAAGATAATAATATTGGTACTGAACACTTTATTGTTGTATGTAAGGTAGGGATAAGTGTAATAGAACATAATGTGATTTTAGCTCCAAGATGGAGATTCAATAAAGCAAATTGGGAAGCGTATAAATATCTAAGTGAAGTAGAACTATCATCATTAGACCTGAATAAGATGGATGATATAGATGAATATAATAGAGAAATATGTAGAGTATTTTATAAAGTAACAGATAATGTTATAGGGAAAAAGGGACAATGTAAAAAGAGGAAAGCAGTTCCTTGGTGGACAGATCAGTGTAGTGAAGCTATACACAATAGGAATAAAGCAATTTGAAAAATTAAAAAGTCTAAATTATTTGAAGATTTTATTAAGTATAAGAAAGCTCAAGCTGAAGTAAGAAGAATAGTAAGAGGAGCTAAAAAAGAAGTACTGGAGAGATTGGTGTACAACAATAGGAAAGGATATTGATATAAGTGAAGTATGGGGATCGATTAGGAAAATGGGAGGAATTTATAGAAACCAAACTTTACCTGGAAGGAAGTATAGCAGTGACAGATAATGAAAAAGCTGAAATGTTAGCTAAAGTTTTTTTTAAAGTCCATAGTGATAATAATATACGAGGATGTTAAAAAGAGTAGAATTCAGAACAAAAATAAATATCCAGATTTAATGATGAAAAGAAGTCCTTCTGGTGAGGATATGGGTGCAGAATTTACTATGTATGAATTGAAGATGGCACTAGGGGGAGTTAAACATTCATCTCCTGGAAAAAATGTTATGTTATGTGAGTTATATATGTTACACAATATATGTTATGTTATGATTCAACATCTATCAGATAGATCTTTAAAAATTATTTTAAATCTATTCAATAAGATATGGAATGCAGGAACGATTCCTTCTTCATGGAAGCATGGAATAATAGTACCAGTTGGCAAACCTGGTAAGGATATATCTAATCCAAATAATTATAGGCCTTTTGCTTTTACTTCTAATTTATGCAAGCTGATGGAAAAAATTATTATACGAAGGCTAAATTATATATTGGAAATAAAAGGTCTCCTATCACCTTATCAGAGTGGATTTAGGGCAGGTCGGAATACTATGGATGCTGTTTTAAATTTAGAAGCAGATATTAGAAAAGCTCAAACCAAATAAAAAAGTATTGGTAGGATTTTATTTGATATCAAGAAGGCATATGATATGCTTTGGAAAGAAGGACTTTTAATCAAACTTAAATGAATGGGAATTGGAGGAAAGCTATACAACTGGATTATGGATTTTCTTGTAGAAAGAACAATTCAAGTTAGGATAGGAGTAGAGTATTCAAAGACTTACAAGATAGATAATGGAACTCCCCAAGAATGGGAGCTTGTACATTATCCTTGAAATGAATTTACTGTTCATTAATCAGAGCAAGTTTAGATTATGGAAGTATTATTTTTGGATTCACATCTGAATCTATTCTGAAAAAGATTGAAACAATGCAGAATCAAGCTTTAAGAATATGTTGTGAGGCTTTTAAAACATCTCCCATTGCAGCTATGCAGGTAGAGGTAGGGGAAGCTCCTTTACACCTTCGTAGGTATAAAATGAGGATGAACTATTGGGTGAATTTGAAAGGACATAAAGAGTCTCATCCAGTAAAGGGGGTGACAAGAATGCTGGGAGCATGGAAATAATAATATTAAAAGCTTTGGATGGATTGCTAAAAGAGATGCAGAAGTAGTTGGTATTGCTGACTGCGATGTAAGTCCAACTGTGATAGTATCCAAAATCCCACTATGGTTTTTTCCTATGCCTAATGTAGATTTTCAAATACAAGTTAAAATGAAGAATGAGGAAGATACCCCTAAGAACATCATCGCGCAACAGTATGTAGACCAGAGTTATTCACCATGGTTACATATATACACAGATGGTTCTAAAGACCCTATCTCTGGTAGAACTGCTGCTGCAGTATATATTCCACAATTTCAAACTAGTATTAAAAAAAGAATAACTGATCATGTATCTGTCTATGCAACAGAATTAATTGCTATGGTGGTAGCCCTCCAGTGGATAGAGGAAGTAAAACCAAGATTAGTTGTAATCTGTTCTGATTCTTACGCAGCATTACAGAGTCTTGCAAGTGGACTAAAATCATCAAGACAAGACATTATATATGAGATACTTGCAAGTTTATTAAGAATCAGCAAAGTAAGCTTGATAACATTTTTGTGGGTTCCGGCTCATGTGGGAGTGGAGGCAAATGATGTGGTAGATAAACTAGCTAAGAAAGCTCTTAAACACTCCGAAATAGATATTCAAGTGTCTCTAAGCAAAAATGAAGTTAAAGGGAAAATTCATAAATTCATAAATAACAAATGGCAAGAGGCATGGAATGGTGAAAACAAGGGTAGGTTTATGTATAACATTCAACAACAAGTAGGAAATGGAATATATGTTGTCAGGAACAGAAAAGAAGATACAATTATTTCACGTATACGAATAGGTCATACTGGATTAAATCATTCTCTGTTTAAAATAGGAAAACATGAATCGGGCCAATGTGTTTATTGTAATCAGCCAGAAACCATAGAACATAGGTCACTAACAGGCAGACCGCGGTCCGGGTCCGGACCCAGAAGCTGCCCAATCTGGACCCGGACCTACAGCCAAAACAAAAGGTTATGATTTAAAACTTGACGAAGCGCTTCTATTTTAACCGGTGCAGCTTTTGCAGTCTTTACAGTAAAGGTAATGGAAACGTACAGACCAATCAAGTCTGTGCGTTTCTGAAGTAAACACTGCGACTTAACAGTGCAAGACAGATGAGAGAGAATTAGAGTAAAGTTACACAAGTAGAAAACAAAGGGAGAAAAACAGACGAGTGAGACGGAGAAAGGGAGAGAAACAAACGTGTGAGACAGAGAAAGGGAGAGAAACAGACGTGTGAGACGGAGAAAGTGAGAGAAACAGACGAGTGAGACGGAGAAAGGGAGAGAAACAGACGAGAGCAACGGAAACTGATTTCTGTTCACACGTCACATTTCACCAGAATGTCTCATATTATGAGGCATTGTGAAATACCATTATGAGCCGACAAAATTTTGAACAAACATATCCACTCTAATCTGAAGACAGCGTCCCTGAGACAGCTTTCCCAGGTCTGAGGGAAGTAGCCCTATACATCCTGACCATGTTTGGCTCTACATACAACTGCGAGGCAGCTTTCTCTACAATGAACATAATCCAAACTAAATATGGTTCCAGGCTCACTAATGAGCACCTCCACATGTGTATGAGAATGGCCCTGACTCCATTCAGGCCCAGGTTTAACATCCTGCCAAGCCAAGCTAGAGCTCAGTTCTCTCACTGAGATATAAAAGGGAAAGTTAAGCACTTTATTTAAACATACACAATGTTCACATTTTATTTATTTTCTCTTATTTTGTATGTAGCCTTACTTTTATTTATTTAACGAGAGAACGTTATACATATCTACAATCATACATATGTTCAGTTCTACATACATATGTTACGTGACAATAAATATTGTCAAAATGTTTTTGAATTGTACTGAATTTATTTGATTTGACAGTCAGGTACTGATTGCTTGCAGATGTTGATACAACTACTAGGCTACTTAAATATATATTACACTAACTAGTTAGACATTATGATCTTCCGGACCTTTGCTTCAAGAAATTTTCTCTTACTGGACCTCTTTAAATGTTAGTTGAATACCTCTGCCATAGAACATGTTTTAATAAAATGTAAAAACTATGAAAGAGAAAGGTTAAAACTAATTAATGAAGTTAAAAATTTAGGTGTTGAATCATTCAATGTGATAGGCCTGTTGGAAGAACAAGCAAAGCAAAGTATCATCTATGCTTCTGTAATAAAATTCATTAAAGAAATCGGAATATTTGATAGAATTTAATTTCCATTTATTTATTTATTTATTATTTTTTAATTTTTTTTATTTTTTGCTGCGTAAGTCATATGCCTACTAGTGCTTCACACTCCAGTCCAGTTGGTGGCGGTAAATGCACCTAAAGTTGGTTTGCCATCCGCCATAAAAAAGTCATAAGAAGAAGAAGAATGGTTCCCTGCCAGATGGGAATCTCAGCTTGCACTGTGATTCATCCAGTCTTGTTCCTGTTCTGCCCTGCCTGGCTTGATTCTTTTTGTTTCTGTGTTCTTGCCTGCCCTGCATGACCCTGCCTGCCTGTGTACCGGATTATTGGACTGTTTTACACTCTGTGTACTGGATTACTTTACGCTGAGTGTTTGCCTGCCTTGCCTGATTATTTTGTCAAGCTCATTAAAGATTTTATTATTTACATCGCCATCCTGCATTTGAGTCCTCCCTTCCGGCCCACCCTGACATATTGCTAATACTACATAAATTAAATCATCAATGTCTAGGCACAATATTGAAGATCTAGGCAAAATCTTACTATGTCTGGTAATTAGATGGGGTTAAAATCAAACTAAGTTACTGTACAACACTACACAGAAACTATTTTCAACTACAAATGCTAGATAAATAACAGTGCTGGTTATCATGCAGTAAATGTGCTACATAATTACAGTTTACAAGCTTTTTTTCTTTTCTTTTATTCTTCATATTGACCCCACCCACATTTTTGTCTTTCTTGTGTCTTTCCCATCAACAAATTTGTCTCTTTTTTTAGCTTTTTGTCCTTTTTTATTTACACTTTTAATTTGTTTGTTGAGGTAGTAATAAATGTATTTCAGCCACAGTTTTGTCTGTGTAACCATTTTTGTCTTTTTGTGTGGTTGGCTGTGTATGTGTTTGTCTGGCTATTTGTGTGTGTCCCAGACCACTGTGTAGAGTCAAGCATAACTGCAGTCAGAGAGATAGGCGAAACTTGGCTACGATGGAGAGGTCAGAAGGTTGAGTATTGCCGCTGTGCATCAAGAGCAAGAGCACGCTGTTACTACATACCTACCACTAGTGAGTGAAACGCACACGAAAACAAATATTCAAAATATAAAAAAAAAATTCTTAAGCACACTCAAGCATTAATGCATGGTTACTGACAAATATTACATCAAATGCTGGAGATTCAGTCTATTTATCTTCATTTTATGCACATTCTAAAATCACCTCATGTATCTGATGCTTTTATCTTAAGCAGCTTACATGTGAGAGAGGATACATAAGTGACAAAGCCCATAGGTCTGGGATAGGCCATGCCATTCTTCTGTAAAGAAGTAGTGGACAGACACTTCTCAGAAAATATCTAACTGCATACAGTTTAGAATGCCATGGCCCATGTTTGAGATGATATGCCGATTAATTTGTCCTGATGTTGCAACTCTCCATATTTTGACATTTGTCTTGAGAAAACCTGTTTTGAAACTTTAACATTTGATGTATTGACTGTGGTGGTGACATAGGCATTATGCCAGTGTACCTGGGATTAAGTCTGTGGCAAGGTGTTTTTAATCTTAAATTCTTTGTCCAAATAGCCCTTTGGAGACATGTGTGTGCGGTATCCAAAACCGGACATCTATAGTGGGGACGTCTGATGGCACAGACGGAGCCGGAGCCAACATACTGTTTGAGAATGTCTGAGAACATTGAACTCCACCGGAATGTGTTCCATAAGAACTGGAGTGTTCTCTGGATACCAGAGTGCACCCATTCCATAGTCCTTTTTCTGAGACAAGTAGGAACATACTGTAGGGATAGGGGACGTTTGGGTGGAGTTGTTTCGTCTATAACCTCATATAGGTGCTATGATTCCTGGAGGGGGTAAGATCATATCGACATAAGAGAGCATCAGCTTTGAACCAGGTTGATAGGTAATGGTAAACTGGAAGCAATTAATTAAATTAAAAAATAAAAAACTGCACGGTGGGCCTGACATGGATTAAGTTGCTTGGTGGTTTTTAAATACTCTAGATTCTTATGATCAGTTAAATCTTGACATGGGTACTTATCTCCTTCTAGCCAGTGTATTGACTTCTCCAATGTTTCTTTAATGGACAATAACTTTATTACCCCCATTGTAGTTTGCCTCTTGTAGTAAGTGTGAGCTTATGGGAGAAGAAGGCACAAGGGGAGAGTTTAGCTGGAGACCCATGTCCCTGAGATAACACTGCTAAAACTTTGACTATAAAGGGCCGATCAGGGTCGAGGTCGTGGGTGAAGTAAAGCTTGAGTTTTTAAGGCATAAGAATTGTGGACCTGATCACCTCTATCCCACATACAGTAGTTGCAGCCAAATCCAGGGCTTTCCCGGTTAACAGGGAATGTACATTTACATGAATAGGTGAATGAATAGTCATGCTCTCATATCCTAGCGGTTAGCCAATCGGAGCCTAGCAGCATAGCTCATTGAATATTAATGAGAATTGGCGCAAATCAAGCTGAGTCTTCCTGCAGGCTTTCTATACCACACTAGAATGGCTTGAAACAAGGTAACCAAGGCATTTTTTTCCACAAAAAATGTTAGAGTCCATGGTAAACTTCAGACATTACCATAAAAGTAATGAAATACGTGTGGCAGTGCATCTTTAACAATAATCAGCAGAACCTTCCTAAACTTATCTGGGTGCACCATTTGAAATGTCTCAGCTATGGGTGTGGGTGAATTGTGGAGAGTATGAAGGAGGTAGCATTAGTGTTTAGTAGCACCATGAGCTGCTCCTGTTAGCCCGTGAGTTGTAAGCAGCAAGTTGCTCACCTTGATGGGCCACCAGGGCTTGTAGCTTAGAAAGGCTTGATTTGAAAAAGAACAATCCATAATGCAATTGAAGAGTAGTGTTTTATGAGCGTAGAGATAATCCAGGCAAACAAATAAAAAACATATATCAAAAATAGAGACAAGTAACAAGCAAAAAGGTACAAAAAAAGCAAGGCAGTCAGCAAGACAAACAGAGCAGATAAGGGCATAATCCAGAAAAAAGTAAGTCGAAAAAGTCAGAAATACATAAACACAAAACACTAGAAAATTAGGCTTGGTATAGCAGTGTGAGTGCAGTACTTAAATATCTGTAAACCCAGAAGTGGTTTCCAGATGTGAACACTGGAAGTCTAGTATTCAGGTGAGGGCTCCCTCTGATGTGGTGGCAGGGGCACATCTTTACCTCCTACCTCAAGTCAAAAAGGCAAGACAAAGACAGTCTCTAGAACAGTCCAAGCAAACAAAGAACAGAGGTTCAGCATTGTCACAAATTCAAGAATATAGAATGTACTGCTGTGGCAGAAAGTTTTGAGAATAACACAAATATTAATTTTCAAGTCTGCTGCCTCAGTTTTTATGATGCCAATTTGCATATACTCCAGACCCTAATCAGAGTGTTTGTCGGTTATTTTGGCCATGGAACACACTCAGTTCTTCTTTGGTTCACTATGCTGTATATACAATCACAACAGATTAAATTGATTTCCCTGTTTTGTTTTTTTTTTTCATTTCTGTTAACTCTGGGGAATCATATTAATGTTTTGTCCATCTCCTACAATAACCAGTGCAGTTATATATGTGCAGTTCCTCACACTGTGTGTCCCAAACCTTGACTGGGTCATAAAAAGAGTGATCAGATGAATTGCAATTTATTGCAAAGTCCTTCTTTGCCATTAAAATGAACTTAATCAACCATTCCCCCCAAAAAAAATCCACTGCATTTCAGCCCTGCCACAAAAGGACCAGCTCATACCATGTCAGTGATTCTCTCATTAACACAGGTGAAAGTGTTGATAGTGACAAGGCTGGAGATCAGCCTGTAATTAAGTTAGGATAACAGACTGGAAGCTTTAAAAGGAGGGCAGTGCTAGAAATCATTCATCCTCTGGTAACCATGGTTACCTGCAAGGAAACACATGCAATCATCATTGCATTGCACAAAATAGGATTCACATACAAGGATTTTGTTGCTAGTAAGATTGCATCTAAATTTATTGGATCATCAAGAACTTCTAAGGGAGAGGTTCAATTGTTCTGAAAAGGCATCAGCAAATGCCAGGATCCAAGTCCAGCAAATGCCAGGATCATTTCGTAAAGTTGGTCACCAGTGAATATAATGGCAACAGATGCGTGTAAGTGTGACAGTGAGACAAAGAAGTGACAGAGGATGGGCACTTCCACTTTTTCATCCAGAAAGAGGATAGCCTGGTGTCAAGAAGGGCAGTAAAAAAGCCACTTTTCTCAAGGAAAAATATCAAGAACAGACTGTGGAAGTTTTGAGGTTTGAGAGAATTAAAGCATAAAATATCACACGATAGGCACGGGCAAGAGTAAAAAAGGTTTCACAGTTTATTGTGTTCAGCTTTGCAGAAGCTTTGCCAACACTCCACGAGTAAAATCAGAGAGGAAGGGCCCCGATCATTGATAACATCAGGATTTTATAGACAGGAAAAAATGAAACAGGAAATGTAAAAGCCAAAACATCATCCACCATTGGTTTAGAAGCATCGCCTGCTCATCTTCTGACCAAACTAATCCCACGGGAACAACTAAGGTCTCACCGGAAAGGTCTGATGGATTCAGTGTTGAAAAGAAACTATAGTCACAATAACTACCAGCCATGGGAAATATAGAAGCATAGAAGGACAGATTCGTGTGAACATCTCTAAAGTGAATATTTCCACTACAATTCTCCCCTTTTGTCCCTGAGACAATACACAAAATTTTACTAATCATTAATCTGTAACAGGGGGCACGGTGGTTTAGTGGTTAGCACGTTCGCCTCACACCTCCAGGGTTGGGGGTTCGATTCCCACCTCCGCCTTGCGTGTGTGGAGTTTGCATGTTCTCCCCGTGCCTCGGGGGTTTCCTCTGGGTACTCCGGTTTCCTCCCCGGTCCAAAGACATGCATGGTAGGTTGATTGGCATCTCTGGGAAAATTGTCCGTAGTGTGTGAGTGAATGAGAGAGTGTGTGTGTGTGTGTGCCCTGTGATGGGTTGGCACTCCGTCCAGGGTGTATCCTGCCTTGATGCCCGGTGACGCCTGAGATAGGCACAGGCTCCCCGTGACCCGAGGTAAGCGGTAGAAAATGAATGAATGAATGAAATGAAAGAATAATCTGTAACAAAATCTAAACTCTAAATGATAGATACCAGTATTGTTAATCAACTACTTAATCTACAACATTGTTAATCAATTAATCAGCTAGAATATAATCATGTAAGCCTTAAGCTAAGCTTAATCATGTACAATCTCACATCAGCGTATCATTTCCCCTGTAGGGTTCTCATGCTTCATAAAATACATGATCTTTAGTGGATAATATGCTGTTTTTGTGGGACAGGGCCCGTATATAAAAAATATGCAGTTAAAGGCAAAGCATTAAGCATTAATCTTGTTGTAACTTCACTACAAGTCAAAGTCTCTACTGTCCGTATTCACCTGTTTCTGGATCAGTCTGGGCAAATTCAGTGAAATAGTCATCGCTGAACAGAGGAATCCATTCAGGGTCATTGTCAATATCGTCCAGTTTCGTAAGTTGTTTGGTCATTAGATTGGACATTATGATGTAATGAAAGCATTTGTATATGCAAGGGCCAAACAAACATAATAAGTTTAATACCACAATCACTGGGATTATCATTGATAGATAGGGAGTCCACTGTCCAAACAGTGTATACCAATGATCCCCAACTATTATCTCCGTGTTCGTCTCGTTTCATTTGGTTTGCTACTTTGTGCATATCATGCAGTGCATCCGAGATAGACCCATGATCGTCATCATTCGAGGGAATGAAGGTGCAACATTGATCTCCAATCAGGGCACATAATTTAGCTAATAGAGAAGAGGAACTTCCGGATTAAAGGGGAACGCTGGCGCGTGTTGGCTGCAGCTCCTTTCTCCCGCTTTGTTTGTTTTAATTATCAGACAACAGTTTTGGAGAATCGGAAGAGTGAACAATATTTCGTTTTATTGTACTGCGATGTGGGATTACGTTTTACTCGTCAGCTTTTTATCCCTAATTCTGAACGTCTGCCGCTGGAACCAACTCTCCTGTTGCCCTGCTCAGGATTTACACTTCTGCGGGTCTGCTGTTGGTGTGGATTCCTCCTGCATGGCACTGAGGTACACTGCTCGCCAACTGTTGAACTTGAAACGGAATTATTATCTGGCACATGATACCTATGCTAACTGTGGCGATGCTGGTATACTCCGGCGTAAGCGCTACTTACATCGCTCTTCAAGGCGCAGTTTTACTTGTTCATCATCTGATGCTGTTTCCTATCCTACATTTCTTCGAAAACCCCACAGGTTGGTGTATAACCCTGCTGGGATTAACTATAACAATTTGTCTGTGCTCTCATATAAAGAACATACACGAGTGTTTTCTAATCCCCGAGCCTGTTGAAATCAGCGTTTTTAATGCTCGCTCTGTCAACAACAAAGCTGTGACTATATCTGACATCATTTTGGAAGAAAAACTCGACTTTTTAAGTCTAGCCGAAACATGGCACAAACAATCGGACAGTCTTCTCTTTAATGAACTTACTCCTGCTGGCTACGGGTTATTCGATCTCCCGCGATCCACTGGTAGAGGTGGTGGCATTATTGTATTGTACAACCAGCAATACAAATTAAGACCCGTAACAATTCCTCTGTTTTCTTCATTTGAATGTCTTGTTTTGTCAGTTTCCGAGTGTCACTCAACTGCTATAGCTACAGTCTACCGGCCTCCCAAAGCAAACAAAGACTTCTTATTCGGAGTTTGCGGATCTGCTGTCGTATCTGTGCCTCAAATTTGAGAGAACTCTTTTTTTGGGGGGGGATTTTAATATCCAGATGGACAAAAAGGAGTCTGCTTTAACAAAGGATTTCTTGGCTTTGCTGGAGTGCTTTGGATTGTATCAGTCTGTTGACTGTACGACACATAACAAAGGACATATTTTAGACCTTGTGATATCTAATGGATCTTTTGTGTCTCAGTTGTCCACTATTGACTTAGGGTTGTCTGATCATCTGGCAGTCTTTTTTGATATGTACATACCTGCTGCCAACACTGCCTCCTCTTGTATCTTGACATACCGGAAATGGAGGTCAATTGACCCTTCAGACTTTTCTGTTTTCATCGACTCTTCACTAAGTAGTTTCTCTCCATCAGATTCTCTAGAGACAAGGGTCTCCATTAGGGATGAGCGAGTACAGCATTATCTGTATCTGTATCCTTATCTGTTAACCATATGAATTATCTGTATCTGTATCCGTACTCGGAGTGGGTGGGGCCTAACCCGGAAGTGGTTGTCTTGAAATGGGCGGGTCGAATGCGAGTCGCATTCTACCAAGCAAGCACCACGTCTGAACGAGCCCACGTTTACCAGAACTCTACTGGTTAGTAAGTACGTATTATTAACGTTACAACCCGAAGTAAAAAGCTGAAGAAACCCTAAACGTTAACGGAAAAGACCCGCGGACCCGCGTGACTGAGGGAGAGACAGAGAGCTGTTCTGTGTGTGACTGTGAGTGAGCAGAGCGAGACACAGCAACACAATACATCTGTATGTGTGTAGGGGAGGGGCGCTGTGACTAGCCTATCACAGAACGCTGACACAATCAGATACACAATGATGATTTTCATTCAATCCGAGCACAGATATTGACTCGTTTTACTCGTATAATACTTGTACCTGGCAGAAGTGCTTTATCCGTACCGGATACTCGTTTCAGCCGAGTATCCGGCTCATCTCTAGTCTCCATGTTAAACTCTGCTCTCTTATCTGGTCTGGACTTATTTGCTCCTCTAAAGTCATGCTCTGTTTCATTTGTACGTCCTGCTCCTTGGTATAATGAAGATTTGCGTATGATGAAGACATCTTGCCGTAAAATGGAGCATAGGTGGCATCTCTCAGGTCTGACTGTACATCATCAAATTTGGAAAGACTGCCTACAAGAATATAAGGCTGGTATTGTTTCTGCCAGATCTGATTATTTTTCTAACATGATTAACGACAATCAAGGAAATTCAAGACAACTTTTCAATTCTCTTAACAAATTGCTAAATCATAAAACTGTCTCTCATGTCACTGCTTCTGATCATCTCTGTAATAAGTTCCTGCATTTCTTTGGCACAAAGGTCGATAATGTTCGTAGAGGTTTTTGTGCTTCTTCTTCATTGTCTTCTTCTGTTGTTTTTACTCCTTGTTATTCTGGTTCTATGTTTTCAACATTTTCTACACTTGACAATGCATTGTCCTTCTGTAGAGGTTTCTAAAATGAAAGCAGCCACTTCGTTACTAGATCCTATACCCACTGGTTTGTTTCAGTCATGTTTTACTTCTCTGGGCCCCATTGTTTTGAGCATTATAAATGACTCTCTGTGTTCTGGGGTTGTCCCAACAGCTTTTAAATGGCTGCGATCACCCCGGTACCTAAAAAGACAAATATAGACTATGAGAACCTTGCTAATTTCCGTCCTATATCTAATCTCTCTTTTCTTACTAAATTTTGGAGCGAGTTGTTGCTACTCAGTTAATTTCTCATTTAATTGAGAACAATCTCTTTGAGCCTTTGCAATCAGGCTTTAGTAAATTCCATAGTACAGAAACCGCCCTGGTCAGGGTTACAAATGACTTGTTAACTGCCTCAGATTCTGGCTGTCTTTCAGTTTTGATCCTTCTTGATCTCAGTGCCGCATTTGACACTGTTGATCATTCAGTTTTAATTTCTCGTCTTGAAACTTTTTTTGGTGTCTCTGATACTGTTTTAAATTGGTTTAAGTCCTACTTCAAAGATCGGAAGCAGTTTGTTGCCATGGGTGGATTTAGATCGGAGGTTAACGTTGTTCAATCCGGGGTATCTCAGAGATCAATCTTGGGCCCTCTGCTTTTTAATATTTATGTTTTTCCTCTTGGCCAGCTTTTGAGATCACTTGGTCTAAAATTTCATTTTTACGCAGATGATGCGCAGATCTATATTCATTTTAAACTTAATGAAACTGTGCCTGTTGATTTCCTTTCTGAATGTATTTCTAAGATGAAAGAATGGATGACAGACAATTTTCTTTGTCTTAACAGTGAAAAGACTGAAATTATGCTTGTTGGCTCACCCTACAAACTACGCAAAGCTGGGTCAGTCAAGCTAACTCTTGATGGTTCAAATGTGGAGTTTCAAACAAAATTGAGGAATCTAGGGGTAACCTACAAGGCCTTACACGGGTTAGCTCCTCAATATTTGGCTGATCTTTTAATTCCTTATATTCCATCTCGCAATCTTCGTTCTTCTGAAACTGGTCTTTTAACTGTTCCTTTAACTCGTTTAAAATCAAGGGCCTTCTCTTCACTAGCTCCAAAACTGTGGAATTCATTACCAACTGAGATAAGGCAAGCAACATCTCTTGGCACTTTTAAATCTCTGCTTAAAACCTATTTTTTTAGGGTACCTTTTAATTTGACTAATTGTAATTTTACATAGTGCCTATTTTATTGTCTATTTTTGTTGCTTTAATTTTAATCATTATATTATGTGTGTAATTTTGTTGATTTTATTTTGCTTTTGTAAAGCGCTTTGAGATGTTCTTTTAAAGGCGCTATAGAAAATAAAGGTTATTATTATTATTATTATTATTATAGAATATTTAAGGCCATTCTATTTTGTGTAGCAGTCAATCTAAGGGCTGCGAGTTCCTGTTTAATACCTTCGGTTGCCCGATTAGTGGAGTTAATATAAGTGGCAAGCCGATAATGTGTGACTTCTAGTTGATTCCATACCCGAGTCATCCCATACTGTGGGAAGAAGGAATCAAAGAATTTACTCAGTTTACATTTCAGTCTATGTTCTGGTGGAGGAAAGTCATTATCAGACACGTCTCTCTTGGGTCACTTTATCGGTGAGTGTGAGTGAAGTCTGACCACACCTGGATACCTAAACCTTGCTAAAGTACATACTCCTTCCCAGTTACGGGGTAGGGCCAGATACACGTTTTTACCACAGACCCAGTACCAGTCGTCAGCCCTGAGTAATGTGCCGGTGTCAGATGGATGAATAAGTTAACACTCTGCCTGTGGGCAGGTCCTGTCATCCGAATATGGGTAATATAAATGAGTGCACCTATGGCTGGCGATATTACCTAATGGTATGTTTCCTGTTCCTAAAAAACAGTGTGTGTAGTTCAATTTACGAGGAGGCTGTGCAACAAATGTGTTAACTCTTGTTTGATTTTTGTTTGAACGTTCGTTTCGTCACACGCATTAGAGTCCATAGACATATGGTGGTACCAGTTAAATCAGCCCTTCCAGGACCTCCAGCTTCACACCACAGGGAGGCCGGTGAATTTATCACCAGACATAAATGTGTGCCATTCGGGACTCTATAAGCATCCTGCTTCCACATGCAGTAAGAATTTCTACAGTATTGGGCTATGGCTTTCAATTCACTACCATTACTTTTCATGGGGATCATTGTGTGTTTACTTGCAGCTGTGGGGAGAATCATACACATGTAACAAGACTCATTTGTGATCATTTTGGCGGTGTAGTGTTTTTAAGTGTTTTCATACATGTCTCTGCGACTTCTACCAAAGGTGGAAGTCTTTTCTGCATTCCCTCTAATTAACAGGCAGATCATAAGGATGCCAATGATCCATAGAACTCTTGGGTGACAGTCAAAAAGGCTCCTCATCTTAACAGGAGCTTTTACTCATCAATGTTGATCGTATCTAGAAGTCAGATCTTATGTGTGTTTGTATGAGAATCTGGCTGTCAGTCAGTGTGTAATACTGTACAGTCGTCTGCTGTCGTAAGTGTCTTTTACCTCTTTCAGTTTATTAACTTGGTTAACATTTGTGTTCACATTCGTGTGTGTGTGTATGTCGATGTTACTCCTTCAGATGACGCTGCTTCTTCTCAGTGTCGGCTGCTGCGTTGTATCAGGGTTTTCTTCTGACTCAGACACTATACGCGTCGTAGGAAGTCAGTTGGAGCTCACGGGAGAGGTTACTAGCACGTCACCGTGTGCCCTGATGCCCCTTCTCGTTCCTCTTTGCAGCTGTCGGGTGTTGGTTTTTCCTCTGGCTCAGGAACCCGCTTACAGTGGCTAACGTGAATCCACATCGCTCTTTCCGCAACCTTCACCACAGTCTGCGTGGTCAGAAATACCTGAAATGGTCCAAGCCACCTACTGGCTCTCCAGCTTTTCCTCCTGAAATCCTTCACCACCACCCAGTCACCTGGTTTGAGATTGTGCAGATCTGTTTGCGTCACCTTAGGCAGTGCCTCCTTCACCTGCTTATGGATCTGAGACAAAACAGAGGACAAGTTTGCACAATAACACAGCATTTCATCTTTACATTGGCTTGTGGTCAACCTAGGTGTGTGTCCAGGCTCAATTCCTGTATTTGGGGGTCTGCCAAACAGTATCTCAAATGGGCTTAAATTCACTCTCCCTCTAGTTCTCGTTCTGATGTATAATAACACAATGGGAAGAGCCTTTACCCATGATAGACCTGTTTCATCACAGCACTTGGCCAATTTATTCTTTAGAGTACCATTTTCTGCGACGGTGTCTCCTGCAAATCAGATCTAGGACTGCAAATTACATTTACAACTGCAACACAATTGTGTGGTTCTCCATCTGCTTCTGTGGGGAGGAGTTGCAGGGTTTGATACAGTACAGCGTTTTACTTTCACGTTTGGCATGTCAAGCAGTGTGATATCTCAGCCATTGTGCTGCAGACATATGCTGCAGACATACTGCATGTGGGACCAAAAGAGTTAGTTCATTGTATCCCACAATATCTCTAGAAGCATTAACTGCTTTCTCAGCTGCTGCTACTGCTCTTAAACACATAGGCAGGCCTACCGCTACTGGATCTAATTTAGCAGAGAAGTAGGCTACTGGTTTCAATTTCCCACCATGATTTTGCAATAGCACTGATGTCATACAACATACAACTGTTTGTACACACAATTTGTTTGGATCTGGAATTCTGGAATTGGCTTTACAAACCAATTTTTTAAATCTACAAAGGCTTTTTCTGCCTCTGGTGTCCAAGTCAGTGCACTGTGGGCCTGTAGGCCTTTCCCATGAGCAATTGTGCTCAAGGGTGCTTCGAGGACTGCATAGTTTGGTATGAAAGTTCTACAATAGGAAATGACATCAATTGTTTTTTTGTGTTAGGCTTTGGGATTTTTTGTATTGCTGCAACTCTGTTCTGCTCAATAGTTTTGCCTTGTTCTGATATCAGATGCCCCAAGAATTTCACTTGCTGTTTTACAAACTGCAGCTTTGATAAGCTCGCCTTGTGACCTTCCTTCGCTAGATGACAAAGTAACGCAATAGTGTCTTTTTCGCATTGCTCTTTAGATGGTGCTGCAATCATGCAGTCGTCCATATACTGAATAATTGCTGACCCTGGGGTCAGCGTCAGAGATTCAAGACTGTTCTTAAGAGCTTCATTGTAAATAGTTGGAGATTCACAATATCCCTGACACAATCTGGTAAAAGTGATACGGCTTTCCATTGAAAGAAAACGCAAACCAAAACTGACTGTCTGGATGAACTGGTACACTGAAAAAAGCATTAGCTAAGTCTACCACAGAAAACCACTTGCTCTCTGGTGGAATTTGACACAAGATTGTGTGAGAGTTTGGCACATTCGGAGCTCTTGGAATTACTGCATCATTCACCACTTGCAAATCTTGGACAAAACACCACTCCTCTGGTTCACCCAGAGGCCTAGGTTTTCTTACTGGAAAAATAGGTGTTCTCACTGGAAAGGTTTCACATGGCACAATCACTCCAGCCTCTAGCAGTGAATTAAATACTGGCGTGATACCCTTACAGTTTTTCTTGATTCCTAAGACACATTTCTTGAAAGCTCCTTTTCTCTAAACTGTGAACACAAAACCCAGTTCTAAAGCTACATTCACAAAACCTCAGACTCTCCTTGCAAAACCAAACTTTCACCTCAAAACAGTTCAATCTGTGCTCAAAACTGAACTATGTTGTCAAATCGTGCCCCAAGTCAATCAAAATTAAAATCACTACGGAACAGTCACTAAACACTACGTAGAAAAATAGAAAACACAATGCTCAGGACATGAAGCTGGAGAAATAAATGTTTATTGTTCACTGTAGGCTAAATGCATGTTGCAAAACAAAAAACCTGTGCATTTAGCACTTGTAAAAACAAACAGAAATCTTATGCGTTTGCCACTTGTGTACACTAAGCCCATGTAAAAATAAAGTACAAAAATACACAAATAAGTGCATTACTCATCCACAGCATCATGTCTCCGTACTGGGTCAGGCCACAGGACTTCATCCACATCACAGGCCACATTTTGTCTGGCCAGGCAACGGGGGAAAAAACCCCTGGCATGCCGTATCCAGGCTTGGCATGCCTCCACACCTATGTCACCACAGGCAAGTCCCATGGCTTGCATGAGATGTACCCTGGTGTAAGGTTGGTGTTCTCATACCTTCCACTGCCATGAGGAGAAGAATTCCTCAATGGGGTTTAGGAAAGGGGAGTACGGTGGAAGGCAAAGATTGATAAAGCCTTGGTTCATATTGAACCACTCTCTAACCTGAAGGGCTCTGTGAAAACTCACATTGTCCCAAACAACAACATAGATGGGATGCTCATCCTGCTGCCCTAACAGAGCATCTTGCATGCGATTGAGGAAAATGAGGAGCTGGTGAGTGTTGTAGGGCCCCAGGTTGGCATGATGGTGGACAACCCCATGATTGCTGATGGCAGCACATAATGTGACATTGCCACCACGCTACCCAGGAACACCAACAATGGCCCGATGGCCAATCACATTACGGCCTCTCCTTCTCCTTTTGCTGAGATTAAACCCAGCTTCATCCATGCACACGTATTCATGGGGTCTTTCCTTTGCATCCAGTTGAAGAACCCTCTGTAGAAATAGATATAGTTTTGTGAGTGATACGGAAAAAGTGATTTAGGCCACTACAGTAAATCACTATTTAGAGTAATCAACATTGAATGTGTCTGGATATATGCCAACCTGTACATACTGGAATCTTTGCTCTTTGACTCTGTCTGAGTTGCGATCAAAGGGCACTCTGTATAGCTGTTTCATTTCATTCATCAAACGGGTGGGCCTTACCTGGCTTCACATTTATACTAGAAAGACTCACTTCTGCTGTGCATCTGTGATTATCCCAATACAAATTTTTCAACAGAAACACATCAGCTTTTTGCTGCTTTTCAATCTATTCTTGTTCATAAAATACATATGGTCCTGTGTGTATGTGAGCTGTGCAGTGCAGATCATGTGTGTTCATGTATTGTGTGCATGTAGGGTTAGTAACATCACAGGCCTTATCTATGAGTGCTTGATTCACCGAATTCACAGAAGAGGTGCTGAGTTCCCACTCATACACATACACAGAGGTCTGGGGCCCCATTTAATGCTTTGAAATTCACCTGTTTGACTTGTACACACTTTCAATCCGTTTGGGGTGCTAATTAGGTTTATTCCCAATTTGCAAATTAAATCCCTGCCCATCAAATTAACCGGGCAGCATTCAGATAGCAGAAAAGAAAACGTGAATGGCTTTTGGTTATTCTCAACACACCTTAAGGGTGCTGTAAATTTTTCTTTCACGATAATCCCAGACGCTCCAACTGAATTCAGGGATCTACCACTCATTTTTGGCATCTCACTCAACTCACGTAATTTGATCACAGAGTTTCCTGCACCAGAATCTACTAAAAACACAATGTCTTTCCCTTCTACATTCAATGTGTGCACTGGTATGTGCTTGTAGGCATCTAAATTGTACTTTGCATATGTGCCTTGTGGAGTATATTTCTTTTCAAGAAAATCAATAGCAAAATTTTACCATTTAAGTCAGAATCAGAAGTTAGCTGAAGCATTTCCTCATTGCATAGCATCAAAGATTTTGACTCACCCTTCCCTTCAGGACTGATCTCCTCAACCTGAGATGTTGATGGTCATGCAGTTTCCTCATCATGTCTCTTAGGGCATTCCCTTGCCCAGTGATCTTGTCCTCCGCAAATAAAACATCCACTCTCTCCCCTCTTCCTCGATATCGCCCTCTTCCTCGATATGTGGAAGGCTCTCTCCATTGTGTTTGGGGTCTTGCCAAGGCTTGCATCATTGTCAGCTGAACTTTGTGTGTTTGCTCTTCTCTCTTTTTTCCCTGCTCTTGCTTGGTTTGCGTGAGCAGCTTTTCTGCATGCAGAGCATGTTGTTCGATAAGGCTCACCTTGTCAGATATTTCCGGAATAAGTCCATTCATGAAACTGTTTCTCAAGTGCGCTTCGTATGCGGTCACTACCCCCTCACTCACGTCCTGCTGTTTGCACAGCGCAATCTTTGTCATATCCATCTTCACTGGAAAAGCTTCATAACTCGCTTCACGTAATTCCGTTATGAAGTTATAGTACGTCACATTCCTCCCGCTCTCATGATCTGGATGTCTCATGCACAGATTTTCATCCGGCCATTCATACTTAATCCGCGTTATGTCAGCTGCTAGTTTTCTTCGCAGCAGGCGTCTCCGTTCAAGCGAGGTGGGACGTAATTCTTTGCAAGAACGTTCCAACCCCACACCAAACTCCCCCCCCCACACACACTTCTCTCGGATCAGGGAGGTGCTGATGAGCATGCTCAATGTCCCTTAGTGTCCACAGACGGTGTACTAACATGGGGTCTCCATCCGGCCCCACTACTTCCACCATGGGCATTGTTATCACACTCTGAGGTTGCTCTCTAACCTCTGATTTTGACAGATTCAAGATCAGTAGTCTCGTTTTGCTTGTCTTTCTGGCGTGTACGATCCGTGATCAGTGTGGAGGGACAGTGGACTCTCCTTCGGCTCCACACGAGCTGCCTCTGGATCCATGCACACCTGTCGACATGACGCAGCCACTGCCAGACGTGGTCGAGGAGGCGGTCCATCCAGGTCAGGATCATCTGAAAAAGACTTAAGACACTGGAGACTTTGTGAGCTTCTTATTGTACTTTGTGTATTCTGTAAATATTGTATAGATACTCTCTTTGAAGTACATTGTGCTTTTTGAAACCTTTTTTCAGCCTCTAACTTCCACATGTGAAAAGCTGTCCAGTTTATTTCTACCCTGTTCTTCTTCTTCTTCCTGACATTATCTCTTTCCATTTGGGTCAGGTTACTTTTCAGCAAATCTAACTGCTTAAAGCTAAAACTGCCACCGTCTGGGAAGCCACACTCCATCACCCACCACAACAATTGTGACACAGAATCAGGACCATAATTATTTCTCATATAATTCACATTAGGTCCAGTGACAAACACTGTTTTTATTGAGCTTGCTCTTAGATATACTGTTGCCCATGACTCTCTTAGTTTAATGTTGACAGTCTCTGCAGCAGAAAGCCTGTGCTATGTGTGTGTCTTATCTTTTGTTTTGGCCTTTTCTCTTTCCCCTAGCCTGCTTTGCTCTCCGGAGAGTCTACGCCAAGCTCGTCAGCCCTTAGCGGCGAGTTTTCTGAAAACCTCACAAACAAGACACCTTTAGCACCTAATCCCAGATTAGTGTCGTGCTTTACTTTTTATTCTTAGGCCTTGCACTAGGTTGCTATTGCCAGCAGTTTACAATCCTAAATCAGGACAACACAGCTGCCCACACTCGAACAGAAGAGAAAATGCCTTCTTTTGGATCTCAATCCACCTGCTGCTCAAACTGCCACAGACTTCTACAAAAGATTGCAGTTCTCGAAACAAAGTTACTTGTGGTGCTGCCGACCCTGCCAGAACATACAGCAGAGCATCATCATGGTCCCTCAAAACATAAAGCTGGTGAGTCCTGTGAACCTAATGCTTTTAAACAGGTCATAGTGGGCTCAGAGAAACCTAAAGTAATTGAGGATCATGGCATCGATGAATCGATGGCATAAACAGGGTGCGAGACCCAAAGGTGACATTAGACTGTCACAAGTGTCACAAATTGCTGCATTAGCATCATCTACTGGTATTCTACCACCCCCTGTGCGGATTGAAAATAGATTTGAAGCACTAGTGAGTTTGGGCGAAGAATCCCCAAAATGTAAATGGAAACAGATCACATCAGCCAGTAGCTAACAGAGCTAACAGACGCTCAATATCATACAGGCAGCGGCGCTCCACTCAGACAGCAGCCGAGCCAAGCACGCTGATAGTGGGTGACTCTATTATCAGAAACATTGGAAGCAAGGCTACCCGTACATACTGTTTTCCTCGGGCAACGGTTTCTGATGTTAACAAGGAACTTTGCAACATTCTGATGAAACATAAGTCTGTCAGTCGGATTGTCATACATGTGGGAAAGAATGATATCTGGAAAGAGCAGTCTGAGCTCCTTAAGAGGGATTTCAATGAACTTTTAGAAACGCAAGACTGAAAGTTCAATCATTCATCAGTGGACCTCTCCCAGCCAGAGGAACAAATATGTTTTCTCGGCTACTAGGTTTAAATTCATGGCTGCAAAAAACCTGCACAAAGAGAGGACTGAATTACATTGACAATTTTAATATCTTCTGGAGTCAAAGGCAACTTTTTAACACAGATGGTATCCACCCAAACAAACTAGGTACTAGGTTGCTTAAAGACAATATCGTTTTCTCCCTTCATCATTCATCAGCTGAGTGTGCCAGTCCACTCCTGGACGGCCTAAATGACCACAGGATTTCGCACCAACACCTGGTTGGACATTCAGTTGACAAGGATAAAACTCCGCAGCCACAACAACTACTGTTCACAGACACAGCTCAGGCTGAGCCCTACCCACAGACCTCACTACAGCTGGATGGTGAATCAACACCCAATGTCGTTTCTATGGATAACAACCAGGAAAAACAAGATAACACTCCCCAGCCTCCAGGAACACCAGAATCACAGCTGATGTCGTCACACTCTCTCTCCTTCTCTCCAACATCACCACTTCTGTGCTTTTCAGAGAAAATGGAGAAACTGGTATCTGCTGGAACTTCTATTGCTGCGAGTCCCCAAATATCAACCAAGAAACGGCAGGCTCCACAACCACCAAAGCCTCCGGGCCCAGCCTGCCCTCCCCCTCCATCTGAGAGAGCACTCCGACCTCTGCCTCAATGTCAGGGATCATACCAGCCCTCATCTGCAAACAGCACTGGTAACTGATGTGTGTTGGGTCCCTGCTATGACAGCAGTAACAATCAGAAATGTTTTCAGAACACGCGGGAGCCCAATGTCAATTTAGCTTTCCCTATCTCTGTCCTGATATGTGATAGAAAGACGAAGGCCCTCTCCAGCCACACAACAATTCTATCTAATCTACTGCCTATTAGACGTCATTCTGAGATGGATACAGGGCCAAAACCAGTTACTGTTAAATTAGCACTTCTGAACATCCGTTCATTAAAGTACAAATCATTTTTAGTTAATGATCTTATCACCATTAACAACCTGGACTTCATGTTTCTAAATGAAACCTGTTTAGATGACAGCTGCAGCGCTACAGTCCTCAATGAATCAGCCCCACCCAACTTTACTTTTAGAAGTGTCTGTAGAGCTGTTAGAAGAGGTGGAGGAATAGCTGCTTTATTCAAAGATGCGTTTCAATGCAAGCAAGTGTTACTTGGTGATTACCAGTCTTTTGAATATTTGTGTATTGCTCTAAAAGGTACACCACGCATTCTGTTTACAATTATTTATAGGCCTCCCAAATACACCCCAACATTTGTTGATGAATTCACAGAACTTTTATCAACAATCTCCTCTGAATTTGATTATTTTGTTATTGCTGGAGATTTCAACATTCATATAGACAATGCAGAAAACAATACTGCAATTGAACTGTTAAATGTTTTAAACACTTTTGATCTGACCCAGCACGTGCAAGGTCCTGCACACAATAGGGGACACACTCTTGATCTGCTCATTAGCAAGGGTCTAAACATTTCATCCACTGTTATCAAGGATGAAGCGCTATCTGACCATTTCTGTGTTTACTTTGATTTATTGATCTGTCCTGCCCCTGATGATAGATCTGTCTATGTCAAAAAAAGGTTCATAAATGAAAACACCAGTGAGGTATTTATGAATGCTATATCAATGTTGCCAAACATATCGGCAGACTCTGTTGATGTTCTCCTTGAAAATTTTTACTTAAAAGTTAAAGATGCTATTGATGGTATAGCTCCAGTAAAGGTCAGGATGATCACTGGCAGACGTAAAGCACCTTGGAGAAACACAACAGCTGTACAGAGCATGAAAAGAACATGCAGAAAAGCTGAACGTATGTGGCGGAAAACAAAACTTGAAGTACATTATAGCATCTATAAGGACAGTCATGCTTTCAATGTAGAACTAGGCACAGCTAGACAGATCTTCTTCTCAAACATTATAAACAACAACATAAACAACACTCGCACTCTTTTTGCTACTGTAGAGAGACTAACAAACCCCCCAAATCAGGTTCCTAGTGAAATGCTCTCTGACAACAAATGCAATGAGTTTGCAACCTTTTTCTCTGAGAAAATCAGTAATATCAGAATGGCAATAAATACGGCCTCATATGGTAATGTGGTCAGTCAGACCTCATTACAACAACCTCAGAAATTTGTCATTTTCTCAGAATTTGACATAATTGATATAAAAACCTTGTACACCATCTTAAAGCATCAACTTGCAGCCTTGGCACCCTCCCCACATCCTTTCTCAAAAAGGTACTTAACTGCTTAGAAACTGACCTCTTAAAAATAGTAAATACCTCTCTGCTCACAGGCATTTTTCCAGAGTCCCTAAAAAGGGCAGTTGTTAAGCCTCTCCTAAAAAAGAGTAACCTAGACAAAACCATACTTAGCAACTACAGACCAATCTCAAATCTTCCTTTTATAGGCAAGATCATTGAAAAGGTTGTTTTCAATCAGTTGAACAAATTCTTAAACTCAAATGGCTATCTGGACAATTTTCAATCTGGTTTCCGCCAGCATCACAGCACAGAGACAGTGCTCATAAAGATAATAAATGATATTCGCTTAAACTCTGATTCAGGTAAAATATCAGTGCTGGTGCTGCCTTTGACATGGTAGATCACACCATACTCTTACATAGACTGGAAAACTGGGTAGGGCTTTCTGGGATGGTCCTCAAATGGTTTAAGAGAGGTTACTATATGAACATAGGTAACCATAAATCTGAGTGGACATCCATGACATGTGGAGTCCCACAGGGCTCAATTCTTGCACCGCTTCTCTTTAATTTGTATATGCTCCCAATTGGTCAAATAATGAAAAAGAACCAAATTGCTTACCACAGCTATGCAGATGACATACAGATATACTTAGCCCTGTCCCCTAATGACTAGAGCCCCATTGACTCTCTATGTAAGTGCATTGATGAAATTAACAGTTGGATGCGTCAAAACTTCCTCCAGTTAAACAAAGACAAAACCGATGTCATTGTATTCGGAAATAAAGATGAAACTCTCAAGGTTAACACACACCTTGACTTTAAAATAAAGTCAGAAATCTTGGTGTAATTTTAGAGACTGACCTTAATTTCAGTAGTCATGTGAAAGCGATAAGCAAATCAGCTTACTACCATCTCAGAAATATAGCCAGAATTAGATGTTTTGTCTCAAGACAGGACTTGGAGAAACTTGTTCATGCTTTCATCATCAGCAGGGTGGATTATTGCAATGGACTCCTTACTGGGATCCCCAAAAAGACCATTAGACAGCTGCAGCTCATACAGAACGCTGCTGCCAGAATTCTGACCAGAACCAAAAATCTGAGCACATCACTCCAGTCCTCAGGTCCTTACACTGGCTTCCAGTTACATTTAGAATAGATTTTAAAGTATTGTTACTCGTTTATAAATCACTTCATGGCTTAGGACCGAAATACATTACAGATATGGTAACTGAATATAAACCAAGCAGACTACTCAGATCATTAGGATCAGGTCAGTTAGAGATACAGTACCAAGGGTTCACTCAAAAAAAGGTGCGTCAGCATTTAGTTATTATGCCACCTATAACTGGAATCAGCTTCCAGAAGAGATCAGATGTGCTTCAACAGTAGACACTTTTAAATCAAGATTAAAAACACATCTGTTTAACTCTGCATTTACTAAATGAGCACTGTGCTGCTTCACACTGACTGCACTTTTTATCCAAATTACTTTTACTCCTATTTTATTCTTTTTAACATATTTTAAACTGTTTTTTATTGAAATCACATTTATTTTTTTAATTGTTCTTTGTTTTTATTATGATTTTATCGTATGTCTCTTATTTTTACATATATATATTTTTTCTCTCTTATAAACTGTTTTCTAATTTCTATGTAAAGCACTTTGAATGACCTCTGTGTATGAAATGTGCTATACAAATAAACTTGCCTTGCCTTGCCTTGCCTTGCCTTGCCTTTCCAGGTCACTGACCTGTCGACAGATCCTGGTCTAAATCCTGTCTTTACAGCACTTTCGGACCAAACACTCCACGAGTAAAATCAGAGAGGAAGGGCCCCGATCATTGATAACATCAAGATTTTATAGACAGGAAAAAATGAAACAGGACATGTAAAAGCCAAAACATCATCCACCATTGGTTTAGAAGCATCACCTGCATATCTTCTGACCAAACTAATCCCACGGGAACAATTAAGGTCTCACAGGAAAGGTCTGATAGATGCAGTGTTGAAAAGAAACTATAGTTACAATAACTACCAGCTATGGGAAATATAGAAGCATAGATGGACAGATTCGTGTGAACATCTCTAAAGTGAATATTTCCACTACAAGACTTGTGTTCTGGGAAAGGTACATTTTTTTGGATTTCTGAGGACTGGCATAAAGTAATTTTCTCTGATGAATCCTTTTTCCAATTGTTTGTGGCATCCAGTAAAAGCTTGCCTGGAGAAGAAAAGGTGAACACTGCCATCAGTCCTGTGTCATGCCAACAGTAAAGCATCCTGCGACCTTTCATGTGTGGGATTGCTTCCCAGCCAAGGGAGTAAACTCACTCACAATTTTGCCTAAGAACACAACCATGAATAAGGAATGGTACATTTAAGAACAGCTTGGTGATGAACAATGCCTTTTCCTGCAGGATAGAGCTTCTTGATTACTAAGTGGCTCTAGTAATAAAATTTTGGGTCCATGGTCAGGAAATCACCCAGAACTTTATCCCTTTGAGAACTTGTGGTCAATCCTTGGTCAATCCTCAAGAGGCGCTCGGACAAACAAAAAGAACTGCTAAATGAGCTTCGCCAAGCCACAGATCTTGCACTCTGTGCTATGAAGCAGACAGCCCATGCCCTTTGACTTAGTTAATTGCCACAGAGAGGCACCTGTAGCTTAATCTAATGTGGGTTAAAGTAGGTGAAGTGCCATTTGGTGGTGTTCAGGGAGATTATTTATTTATTTATTTAATTTATAAATATTTATTTATATTATATTTATGTATATTTTATTTCAAAAAATTTCTCCTGCTCCACTGCCTTTGGCATTTCAGGGGTCAGTAGGGCCTCCCCTTTTCACAAATATTTCCCTCGGGTCAGCACCTGCCACGTTGCTGTTTCAAGGTGGCTGGGAGTTCATGAGGTTGACACCTCTTTCAGACAATCTGGGCAGCATGGAAACTTCTGCCACTTGTGTCTCAGTGGGTCCTAAATACCATATAAAAAGGGTATCACCTCCTGCCCTCTGTTTCAGGGTATGTTGCCAATTATTGATGGTGAACACCAAACCACATTCCTCCAAGGGGCCATAGAACATGTTCCCCTCCCATCGAGACTCCGGCTTTTACAGTTGGTATTTTGCTGTTCCCAAGAAAGATGAGAAACTTAATGCATCACAGATCAGGATGGAGGACTGGTTGGTGACAATAGACCTCAAAGATGGTTATTTTCATATTGCACAGGAAGTTCCTCAGCTTTTGGGGTTGATGCCTACCAGTATTCTGTTCTTCCTTTTGGGCTGGGGAGTGGTCTTGGAGGGTCTCCATACCAAGGGGCTTTGTGCTCTAAAATGGAGGCTTTTGGGCTTCTGGTGAAAAAATGCCATAAGGAACCAGTTTACCACTTGGTTGGTACCAAGTCAAGTCTAGAAGCTTTTCATTTCAACCATATATAGATGTTGCAGTACACAGTCAAATGAGACACCGTTTCTCCAGGACCAGGGTGCTACATAAAAGCAAAGACAGAGCTACGGACTTAGTAAGTAAGTCTTTGCCACATAAAGAGCAACTGTGCAACCTGGTGCAAACAGTGCAGGACAAGACAGACAAGACAAAAAATTACAAGACAATATAAAAAATACAATACACAAAAGACAATAAACAGAAACAGTGCCGACCAGTGTAAATGCTGTATGTTCAAACAATATTGCATGTGCAGTAATACTAGAATGAACACAGTGTTATAGCAGCAGGTTCCTGAGATAATGTAAAGGATTGTGCAAAACAGCAAATGAATGAAATGTGAGGTAGCATGTGCAAGGAGCAAAAAGTGTGCAAAAACAGCATGTAAACAGGTTGATGGATGTATACTGGAAGTGTGTGTATATGGTGTAGGTCGGTGCAGTCCATACAGTTGGTGTGCTCTGTACAGTTCAGTTCAATTATTAAGGAGTCTGATGGCTTGTGGGAAGAAACAGTTACACAGTCTGGTCATGAGGGCCCAAATTCTTCAGTATCTTTTTCCAGATGGGAGGAGGGTGAAGAGTGTGTGTGAGGGGTGTGTGGGGTCATCCACAATGCTGTTGTTCTTGCTGATGAGACCCACCATGATTGTGTCATCAGCGAACTTGATAATATGGTTAGTCAGTGAGTCAGCAAGATGAACAGCAGTGAACTGAGCACGCAGCCCTGAGTGGCTCCATTGCTCAGTTTGGTGGTGCTGGAGATGCTCTTCCCGAAACGGACTGTCTGAGGTCTCCCAGTCAGGAAGTCTAGAATCCAGTTGCAGAGGGAGGTGTTCAGTCCCAGCAGGCTCAGCTTCTCAATCAGGTGCTGAGGGATGATTGTATTGAATGCTGTTTTTATTGTAGAGGTGGGTGAGGGCTATTGCAATTTCATCGTCCGTGAAGCGGTTTGGACGATATGCGAACTGATGTGCCTCTTGACAAGCTTCTTGAAGCACTTCATAACGATGGGTGTGAGTGCAACAGGACAGTAGCTTTCTTTGGGACGGGGACAATGGTGGTTGTCTGGAGGCACGTAGGAACAACAGCGCTGCTCAGGGAAATGTTGAGAGTACATCATGTATTTTGAGGCTTGTTTAGGATCATTATTCATTTGTAGAAGCCATCCTCTTTTCAAATTCAACTTTTTTACAGATATTCCCCATGCCCTTGGCTGCAATACAACCCCAAAGCATGATTGAGCCACCTACATGCTTAACAGTTGGTCTGGTGTTCTTTTTATGAAATTCTGTGCTCTTTGTTCATAATTTGAATGTGCAGTCTCTCTCTCTGTCCCCCCCCTCTCTCAATTAGCTTGTTATGCATCCAGATGCTACAGTGGTGGTACATGTAAGGAGGCAGTGCTCTCCAATGACTTCATATGCCTGTGTTTACCAGGTTTTACAGGACAACAGTGCGAAATCAGTTGAGTACAAACTGACACAAGCATTAAATATCCTGATTGGAGCCTGAACACTGTAACATGATACCCTCATACTTTGTCCTCATAGATTTGAATGAGAAATGTTTGAGTGGGCATGGTTATGATTATCGTGGTACTTGGAGCATCTCCAGCTCTGGCAGTGAGTGTATCAACTGGAACTCAACATTACTTAGAGGAAAAAAATTCACAGCCAGGAAACCAGACACAAGAATCCTTGGACTGGGCAATCACAACTACTGCAGGTACAATAAAAATTATTAAAACAAAAAATTAATTTCTTGTTGCTGATTTGAAAATAAAAATCTGTGTTTCTGTAGAAATCCAGATGGAGACTCCAGACCATGGTGCTACATTTATAAGAAGTCTCAAATTGTGTGGGAATTCTGTTCTATACCAAACTGTACAACAGGTGGGACACACACACACATGCCATGGGGAAAAATGTCTACACACCCCCCTTTTAAAGTATTTTTTCTTGACTAGAGTTCCAGTCCCAGCTAAATTAAAATACCCCTATAGTATGATAGTAAAACTAACATGTTTTTTGTGGTTTTGGCATTCTTTGGGTTTTAAGCTGACTTGTTAATGCATGTTTTGGGGTATTGTGGGCAGGGTTTTTTGTGAGAAACGGTTTGTAACAAGAATACCCCTCTTGGTAGTGTCACTTTAAAGTCAAACTTTATTTATAGTGCACCATTAACCCTCTGAAGTCTGAGGGTATTTTTAGGGCCTGGAGAAGTTCTGTCATACCCTGACATTGTGCTTTTTTCAGTTGCTTATAAAGAGATAAATGGCTAAAGTCTAATATCACTGTAATCAGCACAAACTGGACTACAATAATATCTGAGCAGCATGTATGTACATGATTGTGTTTTTGAGAAAACAATGTTTATGCGTGGTTAGTGAAAAATGAAATATTTTAAATCACTTGAATAAGGCCATAAAATACATACAGAACATCGGTTCACAAGACTTTTGAGAACTGGATCTTGTAGCCTAGAGTTTTTGCTTCAAAATTATGTGAAAATCATCTTGTTTACTCGCTCACAGAAAACAATATATTGATTTAAATTTTCTAAGACACCTTTTGTTTGTAAAGGGCATATGCGAGTAGGCGTCAACTATCATGAATATTAATGTGATTCACACCTGAGAAGACAAAGGCCAGCATAATGAGCTGCATAATGAGCCTTTCAGGCAGGTATGTGACTGAGAGAGGAGTTACAAGAAAGAATGTGAGGACAAAATAAATGTGTATATTTTTTGTTTGTAGTTTATTTAGAATATTTAACTACCACACAAAATCACTTTAGAAGTTAGTAATAACACAGAAGACCATTCCTGTGTCTCGGGGGCGTGTACATGATTACCTGAATCACCTCAGTTCATTTGCATATGAACAACGCGCTCAGACGGAGGCGGGAACACATTAGCTATAATTAGGCGAAACAGGAGAAACCGGACCACTCCTTACTTTCTTACGGATTACACAAAAATAGATTATTTGTTTTTGACTTGAATTTGTTTATTTAAAAGTAGACATTTCAAGCATTCTATGCATATATTTATCTTGTATTTGAGGCAAGTATTCGCTGAGATTCGGGTTGTTTTATTTATGTGTCTGTGAAGAGTGGTGACCGAGACCGAGATGGCAGTGAACGCACTCTGTGTATTTTCTTTATTCTACAAAAGCACAGTGTTTTGTTGTTATTATGTGTGTATACAAATAAAAGTAGACCCTTTACAGATTCGATTGATCTTGTCTGTACGATTGAAACTGAAAGTGTAATTTAAGTTCTTTTCGGCCAGGAGATTATGCCACAAAACGCGTATACGCATTCATCGACTCCAGAGGGTTAACACATAAATGTTGACCCAAAATGCCTTACAATAAGAAATATAGTATCCAAAGAGAATAACAACAGTAAACTAGAACGGTACATTTCCTGAAGAAAATGTGAATGGTGCTTGCACGTGGCAAGTTCACTTCATCGTGCTGAGTGTTTTGATATATGACATGTCCATGTTGTGCTAACTTTTTGATTTCGCTTACTTTGGGGGCGGGGCTACACGTGACGTCACGTGACTAAAACACGCGTGAGGCAGTTCCCCTCATCGGGCTGAGTGTTTTGGTATATGACATGTCCATGTTGTGCAAACTTTTTGATTTCGCTTATTTTGGGGGCGGGGATACACGTGACGTCACGTGACGTCACCAAACACGCGTGACATAGTTCCACTCATCGTGCTGAGTGTTTTGATATATGACATGTCCATGTTGTGCAAAATCTTTGATTTCGCTTATTTTGGGGGCGGGGCTACACGTGACGTCACGTGACGTCACCAAAACACACGTGAGGCAATTCCCCTCATTGGGCTAAGTGTTTTGATATATGACACATCCATGTTGTGCAAAATTTATGATTTCGCTTATCTTGGGGGTGGGGCTACACATGACGTCACGTGACGTGACCAAAACACGCGTGAGGCAGTTCCCCTCATCGGGCTGAGTGTTTTGATATATGACACATCCATGTTGTGCAAAATTTTTGATTTCGCTTATTTTGGGGGCGGGGCTACACGTGACGTCACGTGAATACCCGGTGGGGTGCCAATACTTTTGGACAAAAGTGGCTACTAAGTGTTTTGACATTTCATGTAAAAACTGCAGTCATTATGGAATTCTACTTATTATTATACTGCATAGAACAGTATTTTGGGGGCGGTGCTACACGTGACGTCACGTGAATACCCGGTGGGGTGCCAATACTTTTGGACAAAAGTGTATTGACTGGGGGCCAATACTTGTGGAAACGTTGGATTGATAGTGTGGAGTTGATAGTTACATGTATTGATAGTGTGCTTTACATCTACAGAGAGAACAAAAGAATTTTAAGAATTCCCCATTCAAGTCTATGGGAAAAAAATACCCATTTGAGCTTCCGTACCGGGAATTCCGGAATTCCGATCGCTTATAAAAGTCATAGCACACCTGTCCTCAAAGAGCCGGTCGATTTGACACCTCATTCATGGGTCTAGGACAAAAGCTGAAAAAGTGTCCGGAATAATAATAATAATAATAATAATAATAATAAGTATGCAGAATAACAATAATGATGCTTTTCAAGCACCGTTAACTAGAACGGTACATTTCCTGAAGAAAATGTGAATGGTGCTTGCACATGGCAAATTCCCCTCATCGTGCTGAGTGTTTTGATATGACATGTCCATGTTGTGCTAACTTTTTGATTTCGCTTATTTTGGGGCGGGGCTACACGTGACATCACCAGACATCATCAAATTACACGTGAGGAATTGTTGTGAGTGTTTTGATATGTTACATGTCCATGTTGTAAAAAGTTTTTTGATTTTGCATATATTGGGGGCGGGGCTGCGGCACAACCGGAAGGCCAGTCAGTACACCGATTTAAAACTTTGTTCAGAGTATCACCCTAAAGGAGCTGGTCGAGTTTGGTGTAGATAGTTCGAAAGCTTGCCGAGTTATAAACCTCCAACGTTTATAATGGGAGTCTATGGGAAAAAAGGCCAATTTGAGACCCGGTACCGGAAGTACCGGTACTCGGATCGCTTATAAAAGTCATAGCACACCTCTCCTCAATGAGCCGGTCGATTTGACACGTGATTCATGGGTCTAGGACAAAAGCTGCGGGACAAGTTACGCGCCGAAGTTTTATCTGGCACAATAGTAATAATGTTGCTTTGCAAGCACCATTAATAAGTATGCAGAATAACAATAATGATGCTTTTCAAGCACCATTAATAAGTATGCAGAATAACAATAATGATGCTTTTCAAGCACCATTAATAATAAGTATGCAAGAGAACAAGAATGTTGCTTTAGCAAGCACCATTAATAATAAGTATGCAAGAGAACAAGAATGTTGCTTTAGCAAGCACCATTAATAATTAATCATGATGATCTGAGTGGTGTCCATTTTCTCCACTTATCATTGCTGTATTTTTAGGTGTTTTGTGGTGCATGTAATGTTTTGGAGATTCTATTGTACCTAACTCTTGATCAGTAACTTTTAACAGTAAGGGCTTGTACATGCTTAGAAACCTTCATATTGACCATGGCTTTAGGAGTCAGATTAAACAAAAAGATCCTGCAGTACCAGCTGATTATTGTGGGTGAAGCTGAGACACTTCAGTGATGACAGGTGTATTATAGTTACTCTTGAACCTGAATTTGAAAGTGATTAATTCTGAGCAGGGCTTAAAACAGGGTGTGCAACCCCAAGTACAACCAAGTTATTTCTGAATCTTTTTTCCATAAAAAGGTTATATTTGTGGGCACAGTGACTTAGTGATTGTCATATTTGCCTAACAAAACCGGGGTTGGGAGTTCAACATTCACCATGCATGGAGTTTGCATCTTCTCCGTATTCCAGTTTCCTCCCCAGTCCAGAGATAAAGACTAATTAGCATCTTTAATTATCTAGAGAGTGTGTGATTGGCCCTGTAATCCATCCACTGTGTCCCTAAGCTTGTGCCCTTGGCACCCTGGACGAGGCTCCAGGTTCCCCATGATCCTGTGTAGGTAAGCTGTACACTTGTTTTATAGGTAAGCTTGTTGGTTCCTATATCATGCTAAAGGTGAAAGTAAAATTTTTTTTTTATCTTGGTTACACTTTTTCCATCACAAAAGTCTGCACTGTTAACAGGGTTGCAGGGGTGTGTAGACCTTTTTTTGACACTGCACAAATGTGTTTTTCTTATGTCAAATAAATGTCTAATAATTACAACATCTTGTAATGGGGATTGTGCTTTATCATTATCATGACAACTCAAAGCAGCTCAATCAGAATTTATTTTAGGTGCTATTACACAATTGTTGCTCACAATAACTTTAATAACAAAAGATAAATAAATTTGAAATTATAGTGTGTTTTCATATAACTAATCAGCTTTTTCTGCTATAATTATCAGGTCATTGTTAATCATTCTTTTTATTATTTAAAAAAAGGCTCAGGTACTATAGAAATAACACTTTAGTCTAAAATATGTGTATACCAAATCAAAATCAATCAAAATCAAGTGTAGAAATAGTACATAAGCAAAAACAAGATATTTAGTGCACTTGGGTAACACATGCATGCTTCTGTTCTACAGACCCTGTACTGGAGTGTGTACAGGACTCAGGTCAGTCTTATAGAGGAACTTGGTCAGTCAGTAAAAGCAATGCTAATTGTCTGCCATGGGACTCCCCTGCAATCTATCACAAGTCTTATACAGCCTGGAGGCCAGATTCCAGAGAGCTGGGTCTTGGCAGCCACAGCTACTGCAGGTAAGTAAACACACACATATAAACACACACATCAGTTTCTTAGACAAGTGTCTAATAAAATCTAATATATTACAAATTATTAAACATAATTTTCCAAAATTCAGTATCAGCAGATTAAGTAAATATCTGGGTGAAAAAATGACCACTAAAAAGGAGCATTTTATAACATTTTATTATTTATAAGGATAATAGGTTAATAAGACAGGATTAAAATGAATCAAGTTAAAAAATGAAAACTCTCACTTGTTTAATAAATTCATTAATAAAACACACAAAATCTATTAATGCATCATTTAACTATATTTGAAGTTCCATTTGTGCACCCATTTATTTTAAGACCATCACATCATATCCCATAATATAATGTGATCCCATAATATCTGGCTATCTTAAAAATAACTTAAATCTAATCATATAATATAATAATATATAATTCATGTGCCTAACAATATTTGTTTTTGTTACTATAGAATGTTTTATCTATTTGCAAAATATATTAACCATGAATCACAAGAAACAAAGCAACATGTATTTTTCTTCCTTCATGCATTATGGGGTCAGCTTTCTGTTTGAAGCTAAACACATTCTCTTATATGATGTCACATTAAGTCATTAATATGTGTTTTGAGTTAGCAGATTGGAAAATAAATGTAAGTGAGTGTAACTGTTCCAGTTTACTTAATTAGGACTAGTTTATAATTTTCAAGAGCTCCCACTAAGTACATATATGGATAACGAGTCCAGGGACACCTCCACTTTGTTGTAAGGTTGTGTCACAGGGAGTGCACACAGAATAGATCCTGTTCCTGCAGCAGGCATTTTTCTCTCTCCATGGGTTAAGGGGATGCAAAACATGACCCTTCTCCATATATATATACATATATATATATATACATATATATACATACAATTAAAGTTTAAAATTAATTAAATATTAATTTAAAAATTTAAAATACTATTTTTGTTGACATGACATTAAAATGAATACATACAATACATAAAATACATAAATGTATGTACTATGTGTTAATGTCAGCTGTTTCCACTATTAAACCAGCTTACTGTTTAACAGTGGAACATTCGGAACAGCTCAGGAGTGGCATACGACAGAGAGAGAGAGAGAGAGAGAGAGAGAGAGGAGAAAATTGTTTGTATGATTGTAATCAGGTGATGAACAATGTAAGTAATGTGCAAAGTGCAGACAGGGACTCCGGCAAGACTAGGTATGACAGCATAACTAAAATGCTAGAGCATCCCACCACTCCACAGTCTGCAAGCCTTAGCGACTTGAGAGGGTGGTAACCCGACAGCATCCAGACATCCAAGTTCACCAAACCCTCTATGCCAATGAACCCTCCAGATCTGCTCCTTTACCTAAGACAAACTATTCATAAAAAGCTAAACAAATGTGTTTTTTTTTGTTGTCTGTGTCTAAGTCCTGAACACTAATTGGAAGATCCATAACTGTGGGGCTCTGTAAGAAAAAGCTCTGCCCCCTGCTGTAGCCTTTTATACTGGAGGTACTACCAAATAGCCTGCACCTTTTGATCGATGTAGGCGTGATGGATCATAAAAAAACAAAAGATCACTCAGTTACTGTGGCGTGAGACCATTAATGAGGATAGGAGTGATGTGTTCATATCTCCTGGTTCTAGTTAGGACTCTACCTGCTGTGTTCTGGACTACCTGGAACTTGTTTATGCTCCCACTGGAACATCCTTTACTGGACAGTAAAAGCATTACAATAATCTAACCTAGAGGTAACAAATGCCTGAACTAGTGTTTCTGCCAGGTGTAATAACATATTTCTTATCTTAGCAATGTTTGTGAGATGAGAGAAGGCTACTCTTGTGATATAATTTATGTATGCTTCAAATTTATTTAGAGTAATCACCATTTAGATCTACGAACTGATAGCGATCTGTCAAATAAGACCTGAGCCAGGAGAGAGCATTATATGAAGAGATACTAAGAGGAGATGCCAACTCAATGTCGTCTTTGAGGACAACAACCTCCTCATCAATACACATTTGTCAGACTGCATTTTCTGTGGTTCCTCTCAAGGTTTCTTCCTATACCATTCAAGGAAGTTTTTCTTGCCACAGTCGCCTGAGTCACCTCAGACTTGCTCATTGGGGATAAATACAAATACATTTAAATATGTCTAATATTAATCTTGAATTTTTGTATTATATTAATCTTTATATTATTCTTTATATTAACCTTTTTTATGTTTATGTTTTGTAAAGCTTTGAGACAATGCCAACTGTTAAATTGCAAATATCGTGACTGAAGCGCATAAAAAAGAGATTGTTACGATCCCAGAGGGTGTTTAGGGTTATGGATGGGATGTAACAATATGAAATGATTATTATATATTATAATATATAATTTAAGTGTTCAGTGGTGGTGACAAGAGAAAAAGGTGATGAAAATATATCCAATATTTACAGAAACAAGATAACAAAGACACAAAAGGGGAAAAGGCACGTGTGGTGCCAAAACAAAGAAATAAGCAAAACAAAACTGCTCTAACTAGAATTTAACCCTCTAACCTATGCTACAAAGGAAAAGGTAATAAGATAAATCTTCAGCATTGAACGACACCCTAACTAACCTACACTACCTACCCAAACACAAAACGTACAGAGGGTGGCACACGCTCCTATCCTAGTGTGTCTAATACAGTAATGACTACCTACATGTTGCACAATGTATGTCACATGACGTACTTACCTGTCCACTTTCCCCAATATTAACAAAGTCACATAGTGTAAACACAGGGCAAATGAACACTAACGTACAGACCCAGAATGAGTGACTAACAAACTGGGTTAGACAAACAAATCAGCAAACAGGTTATCAAACAGGGTACAAGTTCAACAGAAACACGAGCGAACCCCACGAATGAATGGTGGCAGGTTTAAATAGGCGGGATCGGGTGCACCAACAGCACTGGCATCAACTTCTAACTTGAAAGGTATTGCAAAATTGGGTGCAGAAAGAACAGGTGCATTACACAACAAACACTTAACAGTTTCAAATGCGTTTTGACCAGACAAAGGGTTGTGACAGACTTAAACTAGTGAGTAGATAAGCAACAGTGGAAAAGTTTTCACAGAAGCTACGGTGGTAACCGGCCATGCCCAGGAACCTATACAGCTCACACCGTGCGGTCGGATCGGAAAACTGGGCAATGGCCATAACCATCGCTTCGATAGGCCGCACTTGACCATGCCCCACATCTTTACCGAGGTATGTCACAGTAGCTTGTCCAAACTCACACTTGGCTAAATTTAGTTAATGAGGCTTTTGTAAGACGTTCAAACACAGTTTTTAAAAGATACATGTGTTCTGACCACTCTGATGAGTAAATTGCTAAATCGTCCAAGTATGCATTACAATTCGGAACACCTGCTAACACTAAATTAACAAGCCTCTGAAAGGTTTCAGGTGCATTCCGAAGACAGAAAGCCATTATTTTGTATTGTAGAACGTTATCAGGGGTTACGAAAGCAGAGATTTCGGATGCATGTGGGGTAAGAGGAGCTTGCCAGTATCCTTTTAATAAATCTAGTTTGCTCACAAAGTGAGCAGAACCTAAATTATCTATACAGTCCTCAATGCGAGGCAGCGGATAACAGTCAGGCACTGTAGCAGCATTTACCTTCTGGTAATCAGTGCAAAACCTAAATGTTCCATCAGGTTTAGGTACTAACAAGCATGGGGAACTCCAAGCACTGCAGCTCAGTTTACCAAGATGATTTTATAGTAAGTATTCCACTTCTTACTTCATGACTATATGGAAGATGGTGCCGCGGATGGCTGCCTCGGCACGACTCTCTTCGGGATGCACTTATTTCCAGGGATTTCAGAACAGTGTAACAGATATTTTGTCATTGGACAGGTGTGGCCTATTTGATAATCTAACCCTAACCGTAGTTTTTGGTTGTTTATTTGTTTTCAAAAATAGCTTAACTGTAAGATAATAAAGCATAATAGATATAAAATATAAAATCTACCTGTATGACTGTTTTGTCCTTCATTATCCATCGTAGGTATGCTCTTTTTTTTGAAAGAGGGCGTTTTTCCAAGACCTCCAGAAACGCCCACTTTACGTTGTGGTAACGAAACCCCTGGAATTTAGTGAATGCAGACTCTCTTCAGTACTTTCTTTCTTTTTGTTTACCTTCAGTGTGTTTGGTCACCCTACTGTGATAACTTCCACTAGAGAAGAACTGCTTAACATCAGGCAGTTCACTCCAGACAACTTTTCACCAGTTAGTGAAGTCGTTAGTGAAGCTACGGCAGAGGGGATTTAGAACTGCGCAAACCTCCGCTCATTGCTTCGGCAAAATGGACGAACTGTTTCTTCTCAATGGAACAAACAATCTGAAACTGAGACTTTCTTGTACAGTCTCACAAACGGCAAACAAATTGAATGTAATTCCCTCGTCAAATCTTTTGCTGAATTGGAACAATACTTTCTCAGCATAGACTTGAGAGTTTGGTGAAACTCTCTTTCGGGGCGGTACGCACTAGAAACGTTGTGAGAAATGCCAAGAGATTTCAACACCTGTGAGAACAACTTGGACAGAAAGTTAGTACCTTGATCAGTTTGTACAATTTTTGGTAGGCCAAAGGTAGAAAAGAATTTTATTAAAGCTTTAATTACAAGAGGCGCAGTAATTTTGCACAGTGGAACTGCTTCAGGGAAGCGGGTAGAAACGCACATTATTGTAGGCAAAAATTGGTTTCCCGATTTCGTTTTAGGCACGGGCCCATGCAGTCAACAATGACATGTTCAAAGGGCTCCCAATGGGGGAATGGGCGAGAGGGGAGCAGGTTGAATCACCTGATTTGGTTGCCCCACATACTGACAGGTATGATAGGAACGACACAAATAAGCTACAACTGACTTTAATGTCTAAGTATTCTGTTGTATGTTTTAGTGATACCTAAATGTCCAGACAAGTCGTGATCGTCAGCTAAACTCAACACATGTTGTCGATTTGGAGTAGGAACTAAAATCTGACATACAACATCCCACTCTTTATCCGAGGCTGTATTTGGCCACCATTTACTCACCAATAGGTCATTTTCAACAACATATTCAGCATTTCGTTCTTTAATGCAAGAGTTTGATCCTCTTTCTGTAAAGCAATTATTTGTTCTCGGGTCACCGACAATTTTAAAACATCAGCTATAACATCTGGGCCAAGTGACTTTACTCTCTGCTGCTTCTCATCACTAACAGCTGTCAAATGCACCTCCGGTGCAAAAATCGGGAATGAATCAGCCATGGTGACCACATCGCCCACTTTCCGTGACTGAGCGCGTGTTACCACACAAGCTGGGAAAATGTCAGGGTATATGTTAGACAATTCATCATTCCCACAAAGAACATCGGGTTTATCCAAAACCTCTAACACAGGAATTACTTTACCCCCTGCCAGGTCATTACCCAATTACGCCTTTAATGGGAAGTGAATTAGTTACTGGATTTGTGAGAGTCGGCTAGGTTTGAAATGGAATCTGAAAATTCACAGAGGAATTCAGAATATGATCCAGGAGGTCTGTAAACAATTAGAGGAACTGATTCAGTAGACTTATTTTTGCAGCTACATATACAGTATAACATGTATTAGTATGAAATGAGTTAAAACTACAAATGAGTTAAACATATGTCTAGATTCTTGTTTGATGCTTAGCTTATCATTATGAATAACTGCGACACCTCCTCCCCTCCTCAGTAATCATTTCATTAGCCATAAGCGCTTTAGATGCAAGAGATCTTATATGTAATAGTCCTAGCTTCAGATCAAAGGTGCTGGCTGTGCATTCACTATGATCCAATTTTATTTAATTTTTTTATTTAAATTTATTTTATTTAAATTTATTTTATGCTAATAAGGTTACTAAAACAAATTTCCTGAGTGTTTATAGTTTCTTGTTTAGCTCGGGAAACAGACACAGTCTCTGCTCCGTGGTCCTGGCTCCGGTTTGTCACAGATTAACTAGGCCTGTTCTTAAACTATGTGCGATGTTACAAGAAATAAGAACAGCCCCTTGGGATAGACACCATCCTGTTCTAACTCAAAAAGTTCTCCAATTTTTTATGAAGCCCACATTGTTTTTGAAGCACCACGTGGATATTCAGCAGTTCAGCGACCATAACCTGCTGTAAGCTACATCGCCACACATTGGGATGGGGCCAGAGCATACAACAGACATCGCCTTCGCTAATTTACACACCTCTACAATACTTTTAGTAGTATCTGATTGACGAAGGTGTATATCTTTACCTGTACCTCCTACTTAGAAAACTACTTTAGAGTGCCTATGCTTGCCAAGACCCTAAGATTACCTGCTATGTCCAGCGCCCTGGCTCCCAGAATACCCCTAATCAGTGCTGCTGGAGCTCCTCAAGGCCTAGCTAATTTCACATGCCTTAAGATGTATCTCCTATAACCAGAGCTCTTTCAGGTTTCTCAGTGGGTGCTTCACTGAGGAGAGCAAACCCGTTAGACATGTGAAGCATAGAGGAGTGGAGCTCCCGTGGTCAAGCCTTAACATTAGCTTTGTCTTTGTGATTATGCTGCTGTGTCGTCACCAATTCGCCCCACTGGGAGGGCTCTAATGCCGGAGTTGAAAGTGAAGGATTTTGTGTCTAATTCTTTCATGCAATATCAACTCCTGACATTCATATGTAGTCAATGTCTGATGTGCCTGTGCCTCACCTGTAATTTACATATAACTGTAAAGGGGGAACCGAACAGGTGATTACACTGTGCCTGTGCTCCACCTGCAGTTAACATAATGGCATGTCTGTAAAGCAATCACCTGATCAACACACAGGATGGCCCTTCTGTCCTGTCCATTGTAAGTTCTACAGAAGGAGGTCCTAACTGTATCTTTCTATTGTTTGAAGGCCATTTGTTACCTGGTATAAAGTCTGGTCACACAGACAATACCTTTGGGTTAAGTTCTAAATGACTGCTATGCTACACAAACAGCTTATTCTTCTTTTATATATTAGATATATATTTTATATATACTCCAGCTTACTTTTCTTTTGTATATTAAAAGCATTATAGTACGTTTACGATCCACCCAATGACCGTGCAGCCAAGGAAAATCAAACAGAGGGTTACTAACTCTGCCTAAGGTATTTTCCTCTACAGAAACTAAACTACTATTGCTATCCCTCTTTAGTGTCTGGACGCACACCGCTAAAGCTAAGATCTCTGTAAGAGACCTATCTAAAATACACTTATCACAAGTTAAATTAACGCTAATGACAGAGGAAGAATTAATAAACATCCTGAGCTCACACACTGTACAATTTGACCTGAATAAGATTGGAATATTAAAAAGGTCTAAAGAGCATTTCCTCCGCTAGCTGTTTGAAGATGAAGAAGAGGAATAAAATTAACTGCAATAGAAAAGTAAAAAATGTAATAAACGAAAGTGACAATGTAAAATATTGTCATCACAGGAATGATGTCAAGCTTTCCTAAAGCATGACTTTGTTAACCTCACAAGACTTCCCCAGAACCAACCCTCGAGGCTGCTCACTTGACTGTGTACTTCCAGGTTATTACCCTTACAGTGAAGAAGATTCAGAAATAAGGCTCTTTGATTGCCTTCCAGAGATAGTTCAGATCTGCTTCTTTGAATGTCTTTGCATTGTTTGAGTCTCTTTGTCTCTTTGCTATGAACCTCTTTTGTGCTAAAAGGAAGTTCTGTATATTAGATTAGTTCCAAACGTATGGCCCCTAGTGACAGTACAAGTGCTATGTATGCTTTACTCATACCATTCTTTACCAAAAGCAACACTGCAAAATCCTCCGATATTGTTTCAAATGGAGGAGATTTATGGACTGTGTGCCTGTAAAGGGAACACTGGCCTGCTGCACTGGCTTTGAGGTGGGGGAACTATCAGGACTTTGCTTGGACATTCTCAGCCGGAACATTAGGGGGTGTTCCGGCAGTGTGCTGTCACATGTCTTGTCGATTCTCACCTGTTTGTAATTGACTTATCATGTCTATTTATTTCCCCCATGTTGCATTTAGCTTTGCAGAGACCTCCTCCTTTTTTGTGTTTTATCCCCATCATTTCTGATAGTGAATCTTTATCTCATATTCATCAGACAGCTGTAATAATGCTGTGATGTATGATTTATTCACAGGAGTCAGGTTCATCAAATTGAACATATTCGCATAAGGTCCATTTTTCCAATTTTTCATTAAGCAATGTATTAGCAGTATCATAATTACTATCACTCAATGTAAACCCTGCTACCACTTTAGCTACAGTTCCAATTAAGTAGGATTTCAATTAGATAATCTTTTCCCTCTTACACATTGCATCAAGTGAATGTCTCATATTGGTTCCAAAATTTTTCCCATGCATTTATTTCTCCATTAAATTTATCTGACTGTCTGTTATGCAGTCTTTCAGCATTGACTCTTATGTCACTTTGAATAAGTGGTTAAATTTTAGCTGTACTAAATCAGCCTGGTATCACATTTTTTCTATAAGACAGTTATTTCTTTATGTTCCTGTAAACTTTGAACCTTGAGTTTGCCTCTTGGGGAATTCCCTTGTCCAATTCCAGTAAGCTTTCCACTCTCAGCAGTGGCAAATCCCACAATTTCTTACTATCTGCATCATCCTTGTTGATCTTTTCATTTATTCAAGCTTAAAGCCTTGTAGTTGAAGTTCTAATTGTTCTCTGTTTTATAACAAATAACCATAGAGGCTGTATAGCACATAGTAAACACTGCTCACTGGAAATGTAATATATTTAAATATAATCTACAGATTGTCAACAAAATATCTTTAAATAATAATGCAAACAATTATTATAATTGTAGTTTATTGTTATTCAGTATCAATCAGTAACAACTAATATATTGCAAAACATCAAGCAGGTGTTGAGTGATGTCCATGTCCACCTGTGGAATATAAGTAGAATATTTGTCCCATTGTCTTTGACCAAGTTAAATTCATGCGTTAGGTAGAAATGTTGACATATGACTGTGAGGACGCTGTTGTTGGTTCTTTTTTTTTGTACACGGATCATGATTTCAGTATTGTTACATACTGTGAATGACCGATGATAAGTCTAAAGACAGGGCTAAAATCTATATCTTTATACTCTGTATACTGTATATAGATTACTCTGTAGGCTTTGGATGGGGCATTTATTTCATTCTAAGTTTTCAGGCGTTTTGTTATAGTTACAAATAAGCTCTTTAATACTTCTGCCATGCTTGCCTTTCTTTATGCCCCAACTGGGACAATGTTGAATTGTTTACAGCATTTTTAATAGCCTAACTAATGTCAGCAAACATTATATTATCATAGGTCCTAGACCTTATCTTAGGTCCTAGACCTTATCATAGACCTTAACCTATTGAAAGATGATTGTTTAGATAGGACTTAATTATTTAACAAAACTTGGTCTTTCAGATCCTTGGAGATTTAAAAATCATCAAATTAAAGCATTTTCCTCCTTTTCCCATGTCCATCATACTTTTTCTATAATTCTTTTTTTTCTTGCTGTCTAATAACACCCTCTTGTTGTCTCAGATCTTGCTGTCAGTTGATAATATTTTTTCTTGCAATCACATGTTCAGACCTTGGAGATTCCCTTCTTTTAAATTCAAAGATGATTCATTTACAGATTTGAGTTGTATGTTGAATTTAATCAAACTGCTGATATGGGATTAAATATACTGTGTGAGGCTTTTAAAGCCTTTATTCGGGGACAAATATTATATATTTCATAGTCACGGAAATTGAATGCATCTAAACTAGCTACCAATCTATGCTTCCTCTCACTCTCTATACACTGTATACTGTTACTTTCAGAACATAATTTGATAATGATAAATCTGTGACTGCTCAGTGGTCCCTCTGTAGAACATGGTCAGAATGTGGGGAGGAAGATGTGCCTTTCTCAGCCTTCATAGGAAGTAGAGACGCTGCTGGGCTTTCTTGGTGATGGAGCTGGTGTTGAGTGACCAGGTGAGGTTCTCCGCTACATGAACACCAAGAATTTGGTGCTCTTGATGATCTCTACGGATGATCCGTTGATGTTCAGTGGAGAGTGATTGCTCTGTGCTCTTCTGAAGTCAACAAACATCTCTTTAGTTTTATCAACATTCAGAGACAGGTTGTTGATTCTACACCAGGTAGTTAGCTGTTGCACCTCCTCTCTGTATGCTAACTCGTCGTTCTTGCTGATGAGACCCACCACAGTCGTGTCATCGGCGAACTTGATATGATATGGTTTGATCTGTGCGCTGCTGCACAGTCGTGAGTCAGCAGAGTGAACAGCAGTGTACTGAGCACGCAGCCTTGAGGAGCTCCAGTGTTCAGTGTGGTGGTGTTGGAGATGCTGTTCCTGATTCGGACTGACAGAGGGAGGTGTTTAGTCCCAGCAGGCTCAGCTTCCCAATCAGGTGCTGAGGGATGATTGTGTTGAATGCTGAACTAATGTCTGTGGACAGCATTCGTACATAAGTGTCTTTATTGTCCAGATGGGTGAGGGCTAAATGGAGGGCTGTGGCAATGGCATCGTCTGTGGAGCGGTTTGGACGATACGCGAAATGTAGGGGTTCCAGTGAGGGTGGTATCTGGGTCTTGATGTGCCTCATGACGAGCTTCTCGAAGCACTTCATAACTATGGGTGTGAGTGCAATGAGACGATAGTCATTGAGGCAGGACACTGTAGACTTCTTTGGGACGGGGACAATGGTGGTAGTCTTGAGGCACCTAGAAACAACGGCGCTGCTCAGTGAAATGTTGAAGATGTCCATAAAGACATCTGCTAGCTGTTCTGCACATTCTCTGAGCACCCTGCCAGGAATGTTGTCTGGACCAGCAGCCTTCCGTGGGTTAACTGGGCATAGAGATATTCTCACGTTGTCCGTGGATAGACGTGGATAGAGTACCTGGTCATCGGGGGGAGGGATGGTCTTTCTTGCTGTTACGTTGTTCTGTACCTCGAACCGAGTGTAGAAATCGTTCAGCACATCTGGGAGGGAGGCATCACTATCACAGGCAGGTGAAGCGGTCTTGTAGTTCGTGATCGCCTGTATACCCTGCCACATGTGCCGGGAGTCTCCGCTGTCCTGGAAGTGGCTGTGGATTGTCTGGGCGTGTACGTGCTTTGCCTCTCTGATGGCTCGGGACAGTTTGGCCCTTGCTGTTCTTAGGGCCGCCCTGTCTCCTGTTTTGAAGGCTAGGTCTCTAGTCCTCGGCAGCGCACACACGTTAGCAGTCACTTAGTGGTTAGCACGTTCGCATCACACCTCCAGGGTTGGGGGTTCGATTCCCGCCTACACCTTGTGTGTGTGGAGTTTGCATGTTCTCCCCGTGCCTCGGGGGTTTCCTCCGGGTACTCCGGTTTCCTCCCCCGGTCCAAAGACATGCATGGTAGGTTGATTGGCATCTCTGGAAAATTGTCCCTAGTGTGTGATTGTGTGAGTGAATGAGAGTGTGTGTGTGCCCTGTGATGGGTTGGCACTCCGTCCAGGGTGTATCCTGCCTTGATGCCCGATGATGCCTGAGATAGGCACAGGCTCCCCGTGACCCGAGGTAGTTATAAGCGGTAGAAAATGAGTGAGAGAGAGTGAGAGTATTGGATCCGGAGAGGCCGCTGCGTGCTACTGCCGTGCTGCATTCTTGGATCAATTTGGATCAAATGTGATTGCCAGATTGCATTTCTTCAAGCGGTCTGATAAAGATGGGACTCTCCTAGCACATCAAGCATGTGCTTCTAGCGTTTTTTTTTTCAATACAAGAAAGCTTCTCAATATTTTCTACTCCCCTTGCTCGTTATTATAGATATCATAAGAAATGCTGAGAACGCCTTTGATAAAGTTGATTGGGACTCTGTTTTTTGTTGTAGGTGTCTCTTTTAGAACATCATTAAATGCTGTTTATGAGAGAATTCATTTTTTTTCTTTTATTTACCATGTAGGGACAGTAAAGATTTATGGTTTGATGGGAAGGCCATTTTCTTTTCTTTTACTTATGCTGTCCTGATAAAATATCAATAAAAAAAGATTGGGAATAAATCTGCTCCAATTTTTATATTTACCTGGATATCCAGCAGTTCAATACTAATAACATGCTGTAAGCTACATTGCAATGCTGCATTGTTATATGACGAGCATAATACTGCATTGGACATTACGTTTGGTAACTCACACACTTGTGCAATATTACTCTTTGTAATCACTGACTGATAAGGGCCTATATCATTAATTCCTAATGATACAAACTACGGAGTATGTTTTGGACATTATTTAACCTTGTAAAAGACGAACAAACATTTTAGAATAACAACATTTCTTACTCCAAATTTTAGGGGCTAGCCTTGCCCATGCCTTAACCCTCTCTTCTGTATCATGACTAACCCTGCAAAGAAAGAATTTCACTTATTTTGGACAATATACATTTCACTGTGTTGTAATCTATATTGTCCAAAATAAACAAAAGAGCTTTGTGGTGGGTTGCAGAAGGCCTTGATGGCTGCAGAGGTGTTTTGTTGATGTCTTAGGGTTTTAACCCTTTCTGGCTTGTCCAATCAAAAAATGTATTACAGAATAGATTTACAGAATTTTTGTCATGAATTTTGTACCATGGATGAATATGTACTGAAAGCACTTAGCTTCTCAGGAACTCTGGATAAGGGTCCATGGATTTTGGTTCCTGTGGCCAAATAATTTGAAATGTTAGATTGTGGAAGAGAACCTGTTCCCATGGTCATAACTAGTAATTCTCAAATTTCCAACATAAAAAACAAATGTAAATAATTAATTATTCATTCATTCATTTTCTACCGCTTATCCGAACTATTCTCGGGTCACAGGGAGCCTGTGCCTATCTCAGGCGTCATTGGGCATCAAGGCAGGATACACCCTGGATGGAGTGCCAACCCATTGCAGGGCACAAACACACACTCTCATTCACTCAGGCACTCGCACACTACGGACAATTTTTCCAGAGATGCCAATCAACCATATGTAAACTTTTCTTTTGGCTCGCGAAGGTAAATATTTATAAGTAATCATAACATGTTATAGTGACTCCTAAATATTTTAACCTAAGTTGAAATTGACAGTAATGGAATTAACATTACACTTATTTGGTCTGTTCGTCCGCCGAACAGGCCGTGTAACCTTTATTAATTCTATGAAGGAGGTATCTTCCCGGCCAAGAAAGATTCACTTCTCTTTTACTTTATACCGTAATTTTAATTAAATTAACTTAATAGAGCATGTAGTTCAGACCAGATGTTGCAGGTACCTTAGGTTTGTGAGCGATACTCAGAGACAATCACTTGTGGAACAAAAATATGGCGTCTAATGAATGAGACAAACACAACATAAAACTAACTACCCAAACAAACAAAAGAAATAGAGAAACAAAAATGAAAATAAAATACACAAAAGAAATTAAAATTGGGGAAAGGGAGGAAGAGACTGGAAAAGAAGAAATTAGAAAGGAAGGAAAGGAATGGCAAGCTTAGACTCCAAAATTAAATCACACCCTAACTGGGAAATTGTCACAGAAACTTAAATTCACCTTACAATTCAATGCGAGATTCCTACTTAAAATACGCATCTAAATTGATTGGTAGAGGAAACGGTTACTTGCATTGGCTTGCGGCACAAGAGTCTGGATGTAACGGAGAAATCTCAGTCAGGATGGGGTCAGACATTCTTCCTGAAGATGGTTCTGGGAAGTGAAGCTTGCTGGAAGTTCTTTGAAGGAAGATGGAGTCGTCTCTAAGCTGTTCCGAAAATCTGACCAAGGATTGGTGGTGTTTGTGACAATTTAAAGGTCTCGAACTCAACCCATCTTTGGGGAGATGGCCAATACTACGGCCCGGATTTCGGAGGGAAAAAACTCCCTTTGTTGAAATGAAACAGAAAACAAAAATGCACTGTGTGAAAAACAGATCATTTTGTATACCTTCTGACATCAGACCTTAAAAGGACATACAGCATTAGAAGAGGTATACCTTAACATGCCAGGGTCAGTAATTAAAGTATAACTGATGTTAATACAGTGTTGTGTTCTGACACATGAATAAAATACACCCTTGTCAGGAAAGTAAGGAGCAAATAATTTTAAGTCAGGCAAGCCTTAACAGAAGAAACACATTACAACAGGTTACAAGAATAAGAATCTTAGAGTATCATTATAATTGGGGCGGAGATACATACAAGTATGGGTTAATGCCGTGGGATGTAGGCATTTTATTTAATCGTTTTATTAGTAAAAGGAATGTCCCATTGTGTTGTGTGTGTGTGTGTGTATGCGTTTGCAGGTGAGTGCGTGTGTGTGTGTGTGTGTTCTGGTTGAGGGCCCCTATGAGTTCAATCAGCGAAGCGGCATGGGGTTATCTGGTCTTTGTGTAGGCTCCAGACATTCTGGAGCCAGTTGTGTGTGTGTGACACTGTGGAATGTAGCCCTCAATAAAATCGTAAAACTGGGTTGCTCATCGGTTGATTGAAGAGTAGATGCCGAAGTTTAGGGTGCCTGGGACATGAAATCTAAATGACCTGTACCAGACGCTACACTACCATGCATGTCTTTGAACCGGGGAGGAAACCGGAGTACCCGGAGGAAACCCCCAAGGCACGGGGAGAACATTCAAACTCCACACACACAAGGCGGAGGCGGGAATCGAACCCCCAACCCTGGAGGTGTGAGGGAAACGTGCTAATCACTAAGCCACTGTGCCCCCTAATTAATTATTATTTTCAAATATTTGTTAGGACATCTAAATACTTTTTTCAGTAGAGAGTCAGTTCTAAAAAAGCAGAAAAAATCTCTTTCTGATATGCAAATGGAAAAATAACCATTCTGCTGGCACTATTCCTGAATTCATCTTCAAAACTGAACCCACACAGTAAAATACATAACCATATGCATTTATTTTTATTATTTAGGAACCCAGACAGTGATCTTGGTCCTTGGTGTCACATTTATAAAGGATCCCAGCTGACTTGGGAGCTCTGTGATATTCCTAAATGCTGTAAGTACACATAATTAATAAAACGGATGATTATCGTCACTGTTCATGTTGGTTCTCAGGTCAACAGTTGTCAAAAATCGGGCAAATGCCCTTCCTCATACAATTATGAAATTCTTAATATATATTGAATTATAATGGCATACAGTGCCGTAAGTGTGTTTGTGTGTCTGATTAGTGATGCCTTTTCTACACAGCAAGGAAACCATCTACCATTACAACCCTTGGACCAAGAGCCCCTACAACTGCCATCAGAGGAAGTGAGAATGCTCAGGCACAAATCTGATGAAAATAGCCTTTGCTTAGCAGCCTCCTTACCTAATCTTAAGAATATTTTAACTGACACAGATAAATATTGTTGATTATTTCAGCTTCTTGTGGTCAGCGTTCTGAAAGGCCATCTAGTTCTCTGCCAATATTCAGAATACTTGGAGGTCAGGTTAGTGACATCAAACAACAACCATGGCAAGCTGCTATCACTGTGTACTCACCACGTACCAAATCACACAACTTTTTGTGTGGGGGAGTCCTCATTGACTCCTGCTGGCTCCTCTCTGCAGCACACTGCTTCCAGGAGAGGTGAGCATACAGTTTTTTCTAAGTTAGCCAATTGATTTGACTTTTCTTAAAATTTGTGTACAATTGATTTAAAAGGAAATCAGCTTAAACTTATTGACAACACTTCAAAAATAAAATGTATAAGCAAGTGAAATATTTAAAATATGTGCTAATTTGTGTCACACAATTATGTGTAATTTGTCTGTTTTACACTTTTCAAGCAATATATAATATAAAATAACTTTTACATTTACAGGCACACATATAATATATGTATTTATGCATTTTATAAACAATATATTATTTTAAATTAACTCTGCATCATCTTATGGGTGTATATATAGATTTACAGAAAACCACATGCATGTGATCCTTGGCCGAACCTTCAGGCTTCAGAATTCCAGCAGTGAGCAGATATTTGATGTGGAGATGTATTGGATTCATGAACAATACAACGATGTGAATTATGATAATGACATAGGTAATTTTGAGCTCTATCTATCTATCTATCTATCTATCTATCTATCTATCTATCTATCTATCTATCTATCTATCTATCTATAAGAACCTGTAAAGAACAGGTATAGTTAACACTACTGGACTGTGTACATTAAAAATGCCATATGTGTTATTTAATACATTTAATTCAATGTACCCGAATGCTTTACGTTTTATAGTGTCTGATATGATGTGGGCTATGTGTTCATTGTCAATCAAGTTCATTTGTTTTCATGAGTAATTTTTGAAGTGGTCATCTGCCAACGAGTGCGGGGGGAGGGTCAGAAAGCCCACGAAGGTGACGAGAGAGAGCGAGTGAGAGTTGAGTACAAAAAACTGTGTCGGACAACGGAAAGAGTTTGACCCTGTCTAGGTGGGCTTGTTCAGACTTTTGGGAACAGTTGGTCCCGTGGAGCCCATTTTCCTTACACTATAGACTGAGTGGAGCAGGACGGGGAAACCAGCCTTACTGGTGAACAGCAAACCATGTTTGTCCATTTCAGCTAATGCTAACAACATTTAGCTACACAAGTTGGCGGACATTGCGCTGAACACGTTTGGCGAGCTGGAGCTTCGCTGGATAACTGCACGCACGGGTGCAAATACTGTGACCACTAGTGGATAAGTTTAGACTACGGGACATTTCTTTGGCTGTTGTGGGGGGACTTTTTCTGAGTGGGAAGCTACGTAGTTATTGTTAATGCCCTAACTTTTCAGCTCGGTGAGTTGTATAAAGTGCACCAATGGGCCCCAATGACCACCGCTTTGAGTACTGTTTAGTTTGTTGTTTTATTGACTTAAAGAGTATTGTTTTTCCTTTTACTTGCTTTGTAGGCCTTATGAATGGTTTTCTCTTCGGGGGTTATATTTCTGAGAATTTCTTGATGAAGCTGCAGCCTAACTATTGCAGGAAATAATTAATAAATTCTTATTTTCTATTTTATTATATACTGGGTGTAGTGGCAACTCATTCATCCATGCACACGTGCACACATAAAAACAAGGAGTTTAGGATAATGTACTGTTATTGCATTTTCATGTTCTGATGATATACAGTATGCACTAGCTTCAAAGTAAGTGTAGTAATCACCAATGGAGGCACCACGCTACTAAACTTGATTAAATTTTTTTAGTCACTTTAAATACTATTTCCCATTTTGTGTTATTAACCTACTTAGGTACAGAGAGATCAGCTAGTTTTACCATCCCCCCGCTCAGAGTCCAGAATCCTGCTGCGCCACTGATATATATTATATGTTATCCCTAAGAAACGGGAAGCTAGTCAGGTGATACTAGATGTGGGCCATGGTCGTCTAGGTTTCAGGCGATGCCCAACTGTGAAAAAAGGGTTACATATCTATCTATCAATTCTATCTATCCTATCTAATTTATCTAGTCTATCACTATCTATCAGCAATATCATTAAAACCATTAACTGGTTAAGTGAATAACATTCATCATCGTACTTGTCAAGGGGTGAGATATATTATGCAGCAAGAGAACAGTCAATTCTCAAAGTTAATGTTTTAGAAGCAGAATAAATGGGCAAGTGTTTGAGCAACTTGGTCCAAACTGTGTTTGTTCCTAGGTTCTATTGGATTTAGTTCTTACCAAAAGTGGTCCAAGGAAGGACAACCTGTAAATCAGAAACCAATAATGTTGCTGAACCTAGACCTGGCCAACTGAACCAACCCCAGATCCTAACACTACCCCACAGGCTTGTACAATGGGCATTAGCCATGATGAGTGCATCACTTCATCTATCTCTTTTCTCGCCCTGATGTGCCCATCTAAAACTCTGAAACAGGGTAAATTATTAATTGCAAATGCAGTAATTTAAATTGAATCAAATCGTTATACTCCCTAGTGAAGTAAAGCCTCACTGATGTGTTTTCCCAAACAATATGTTAGGAAATTAGCTATTTATATTTACATGAGAAACTAACCTACACATAAACACACACACAGGTCACCAAGAAGGGTTTCAGACAAATGATTAATAAATTACATGAATGTAAGTATAATAATGATTTATGCTTTTTAATGACCTGCCTTAGATGTATCATATGTAAAATAGCTAAGTTTTCCAAATCATTGAATTTTGAACTGTTTTAAGGATCTATAAAGTAACTTGATGCATATCTTCAAAGGTGGATTCTGTGGAATAGGTGATGAGAGAAGGGGGAAGTATTCATGGTTAAAGAACAAAAGTCTTCCTGGGTTAGTCAGCCCACCTCTTGATCCTAGCTCATCAGATATTTGGGTGAGGAGTCTTCTCGAGAAGACTTTTTTGGGCAGTGGCATAAATAAAGAAGTTTGTCACAGATTTGCATTCATTCTACATGTTTAGTTACCCTAACACTAGCTGAAATTAGGCAGGCACAAACCAGAGGTAATTACCTGACACCACAGTGTCTGTGAGTGTGATTCCACAATCCGTGGACCCCTTTCTCCAAACAATGAATAATCCCTTGGAATTATGTTCTATCTCTGTTCTTGCCTCCTACACTAGCTTGAACTTGTGTTGTTAAAGAAAGGTAGATATAGGGATGAAAACCCTCATACTGTCATAAATGTAAGACTTATATTATGAGTTTGGTTGTATGATCACAGTTGTTTTATTGAATACAAAGATTTATTTCATTTTTTGTCTAACAGCTCTGTTAAAACTGAAGAGTGAATCTGGCATCTGTGCTGTAAATACTCCAGAGGTGCTGCCGGTCTGTTTACCAGACCTTGGAATGGTTTTCCCAGATTGGATGGAGTGTGAGATTTCTGGTTATGGCAAGGACAAAGAATGTAAGGTTTAAACTTTTTCCTATGTAATATGAACATAAAACAAGATTAATGAACTGAAGTATAATAGATCGCATTTATCTTTTTTAGTCTCGCCATTCTATTCTGAGCAAATAAAACAGGGTCATGTGCGCCTTTGGCCCCAGGAGCAGTGTGTGCCAAAGAAACTCTCTGGGCGTGAAATCACGGCTAACATGCTGTGTGCTGGAGACACACGTGGCCTGGACGATGCCTGCAAGGTAATGACTTTGAGAACATTCGCCAATAAAATATTTTATAGCAGGTGCATGTACCATGTGCTATTGTAAAAAATAAATAAATAAATGTAAAAAAAAAAAAAAGGAAATGTCTCTGTCTTGGTGTTCAGTATACTGTAACTCTGAAGAGATAAAAAAATATTTACTTGCCTGTCTCTCTTCTGTTTGCCATGAGAGAAGCTTAACATGTTATTCTAAAGTGAAATGTCATTACAAGTTTTGTTTATTTTTCTCCCTACGTTTAGGGTGACTCGGGTGGTCCTCTAGTCTGTGAAAAGGACAGCCAGATGACCCTCCTAGGTTTGATCAGCTGGGGGGATGGATGTGGAAAGAAGGACATGCCAGGTGTTTACACACGCGTTACAAAATACACAACCTGGATTTCCAGCAAGATGAGATCAAACTAATACACAAATTCCCAGAGCCAGTGGCTAAAACTAGATTAATTTGAAATCATCTTTTGGATTTTCAGAGAGAAATTGATTAAATGATTGCTAGGGAGAAGAAGAAAAGTCATCAAGAATGATAATCCTAACATAATGTATTCATCGCTCCACTTCTAAATGTATTGCCCTTATTTTTTTCCATACAGCAATATCAATGCACTCAAATAGGTGTAATGTTGGAATATGTACACAAATGTACTCTTATATAGAAATTCATCATATGTGTATATTATTATGCTCCCAAGTCCAGCAAATATAAATATGCATTTAAAAATATAAATGATTAAAATTTGAAAACTGTATTCACACTGTATCACAATAAATATATGTAGAGGTTACTGTTTGTGTAACCTAAGTGCCTAACAGCCATTTTTGTGTCATACTTGCTTAATGTTAGGTAAATATGGTATGATTGGTAGGGTGAAGAGTTCCTGGATATTGGACAATGGGATTTATATATTTTTTATATTTTTTCTGAGGTAAATATCCTTTTAATTTCATTTATATTGTGAAAGAATTTCTGATTTTACACAGGTATCATATAGGTTTCCTAGTGCTTTTTAGTGCATACAGTCCCACCCAAAGGTATTTGCAGGTCAAGGCCAATTATGTTGTTGTATATGTAGAAAAATGTTAAGAATCAAGAAGTATAAGACAATTGATCAAATTTTCAGCTTTAATTTCACAGATATGTGTTAAACACCTTTCATGGCAGACCACATGTAACATCATATGCGACACTGATGGTGGGGATCACCCCCAGATCTCTGCCTGCAGCTCATTTGCCCAAAGTAATAAGACCAGTCCCAAACGTGAGATTCCAATGCGTCTGTAATATAATTAAACAATACAAATGTAGCAAACATAACAAACATGAACACAACAAACGTGGTAAACATGACAACAGAGCACATGTAACTAAAATAACATGAACTATACAACATTAACATTGATGTGATAAGACAAAGACTCACAAACACCAAGAGACTCAGACAGACATATATAACACGCTTAATAAAAACTAACAAGACCCAGGTGACATGGTGGAAACAAGGTAGGGGCGTGGCACAGCCCACATAGAAACAATAAAACATGAATATGAGGAGACCTGCCAGCCTGCCCTCTTTTCTCTGGCCAGGGACTGACAAATCTCCTGACACTGCACAATATTCATATGCAAACATTTGTATACATTTGTAAGAGATATTCTTGAAATAAATTAAAGGAAAGAATATTTAATATTTGGTTGCACATCCCTTGCTTGTTTTAACTGCATCAAGCCAGGAAAAACACTGACAATACCAAAATGTTAGATTCTTCTTTTGTGATGGAATTCCAAGCTTTGAACAGGGTTGTGTTCTGACCTGTCCTTTGGAGTTTGTTGGTGATGCCACTTTTGGGTTTTTTTCACAGCTTTCACAATGTTTCCATCAACAGTTGTTGATTTCATTGGCCAACCCATTCAATGCCTCGTTGTTAGTACAATAGTGATTTTCTGTCTTTTTCAGGATATTCCATCTTGTATTTTCTGTGTTCATTGACTGTGAAATGTCTCTGTTTGATTTTCCTTTTTTTTCTCAGCTGGACATGTCAAAACCATTAAAACATTAGAAAACATTACAAAACCAATGTCTCAAGCCAATGAGTAGAATTCAGGGCTATTGTTTAAACAATAGCCCTGAATTCTACTCATTGGCTTGAGACATCAAGATGTAAATTTCAGGAAATTAAAAATAAACTAATGATCTGATCTTCTGATCTCAAACAAATGCCTTTAGTGTATATAAAAAAAACAATATATGTGGCCTTGTATTACAATACTTTTAAATGGGAGTGTATAAAATTTACATATTATTATATTATTTAAACTGATGTTTTTATTTTACATTTTTTAAGTACCTCTGCTGGCTCAGAGAGATTTTTAAGTGGTCTGATATTTTAGGTCAGGTCAAGTAAGACCTTTGTTCATTGTTTATTAAAGGTTTAATCCACATAATTTTAACATGGTGTTAGTCTTTGTATTTTGACAGAGATATTTTTTAAATATACAATATTGTATTAAGTTCATGTAACTATCACCTGTAATTGTATTATTTAGCATTAAATAAATTGTAATTCCACATTTTCTTTGCAATAGCATTACTACATTTGACATTTTAAGTTAACTTGTTTATTTTAAATTTGTATGACTTCTTAAAGTTGTAGTTAATTTAATTAAGTTTTTTGAGTGTTCATTATTTTAGCAAATTCATAATGGAGCTTGTTACCACAACACCACTTAATGCTTTTATTAAACATAGCATAGAGATGTACAAACAAGAGTCATAGAGTCAGACAAGATCAGGAAACAGAAGATCAGGAAATAAATGATCTAATGTCACATCCAGGATAGCATACAAAAAAAGCAATGGCATGGTAACAAGTGGTACAGAGATGAACAGACCATATATACTTTCCAGCAAATTGAACTGAATTTCCTATTATACTATCCTATATAATTGTGCCAGGATGTGTTTGAGTTTAGGTGTGTGTAATTAATGAGTTACCATTACCATATTCTTACCATGGGAGGAATCATGCCCAGTCCTCTTAGTTGTTCGAAAATATAGTTCTTAAGAAATATCCAATCCCCACCCCTGTTTCAGATACATCAGCCTCTTCTATTAAATGATTTTTAGTATTGGGTGTTTCCAAGTAGGTGCTGTGGTGAAGGCATTGTTTACTGGCCACAGGTTTCCATTGCAGCCTCTTAGCTCCATGCATTAACAGGGTGATCAGTTGGGTTGTGGTGCTGCTAAAGCCTTGTAGGTATGATAGAAATTTCTGAACCCCAAAAATCGCTATAGCTCTTTAACACAGCTTTGTTGATGTATTAATCCTGTGTCTTGTATCTCCATAGCAGAGGGTAGATATTTCTGGTATTTCCTGCAGCTCAGGGGTGTAGTGGAAATTTTAAATATCATGAGTGTGCTTTTTTGAGCATGTATATGTGCTTTCATGGTAAATTCTGTGTGTCGGACTAGGGAGAGAGAGAACAGGAAGGCATGTCACTACCATAAACATCCCCACCACAAATGTTCCTGCCATAAACATTCCTGCCATAAAGGGATGGGAAATATAGGGGAGTGTGGGTGCATGTGCTTGATAAGATCTGACCTTACTGAGGTGACTAAGAGGTCACATAAACACAAGCACACACACCAGGCTACACAAGCACATACCTAATGTATAAAAGGGAGAGCTGAGTCACTGAACTTTACCTCTCCACTGTGTAGACTCGGTATTTTGCACTGTAGGGAAGCCGCCTTTTGCTGCAGCAAAATAAATATTGTACCATGTTTTTACATGCCATCAAAACTGCCACCACAGGGGCTACCATGTGTTGGTCAGCATGGACAACACCACAGTGGTTTTCAAACTGATTGACAGTTCCAGAAAGACTGTATGATGTCTAATTATACTCCAGTAAGTATTATTTTTAAGGTGTGCAACCAGATTTTAAACATTTAATTTTTCAGTTTTTCCCATAAAATCATTCTCATTGTTTTTCACTTTATTGAAATTTTACCTTAATTTTAGAGAGTTTGAATGATCTTTCGTGGTTTAATTCTCACAAAAACCTGACATTTTTTTACCAGGTGTATAGACTTGTTTATATCCGCAGTATACCCAGGACAAGATGTTGAGGTCATGCAGAAAGTTTGGGGCTTGGTTTTGAATAAGGTGCTATCTCTGACATTTACCCCTCTATACCACCAGAGGGCAAACCTGTACACATTTTTCATTTCACCCCATTATCATGCTCAACTATATTGTGTTGTCACCTTATTTAAGCTCCCTTGTTTCATCATATCTGTCTAGCATCCTTTCTAGTGCCTGTGGTTTTTTTGCCATAGTATTTTTTTTAATCAGAGTTTTGAGTTTTAAACTGCAAGTTTAAGTGATTTATGAGCTAATACACAAGGTTTTTGCTGAGTAAATTAATACTTTTTTTACTGTTCTTGTGGAAAAGTAGAAATATGTTGATCTAGCAACACAAGCCTTTTAAAAGTTTAATCTAAGTATTCAGTTCTCTGATCAAGTTCTGTGGGGTCAGATGGTTATTCAAAGTTAATACAATTGGAGATTATTGATAAAAGTACTGTATGAGTCATAGCTAACATGAATGTATATGTAATGTGTATATAAAATGCATATATGCTTTAATAATCTAGGAGAGTTTCAGACTGTGGACTATATTGTCTACATTTAATTCGAATGTTGGTATTAAATCATGACCACCATTATGAGTGGGTCCTGTTCTGACTAACACCCAGTGAATCTAGAATGTCGTCGCTGTCAGGCGTAATCCTCGTATCTCCAAAACCGTTATTTTTCAAGAAATTAAAAAAACGCCGTACCTTATCTGCAGTGCACAGGGTTTAGTCCGCGTTGCAGTGGATTGTCTTACGCTCAATTCCTGTCCTCATACGAGCACCAGAACTACTGGGGGTCAAGATTTTTTTTCTTTAAGCCCAGTGATTTGAAGACATTTACCTCAGAAGACGTGTTGATTCGTTGCGACTCTTCTTGACGAGAAATATGCCGTGAAGCTCTTCCGCGGAGTGAGGAAGAGGTGGACAGTTGAAGTGTCCAATGGAGTTATGAGATTTGCGCTCAAGCTATTTTCAAGACTTTAGATTGGTTAATAACTTGTAAAAATAACAGTCCCACCTGGGAACTGACCAATAGCATCGATATGTGAAAAAATATGAAATTGACAGAATTTGGACATACGAGGTTTCCGCCCGACAGCGATGATGTAGAGAAAAGAGGAACTCGTGGATTATCAAAATGAATATGAAAGTTTCCAACAATTAATCTTTCTAAAGGTGAAATCGGTCTTGTGTTTACGATCACTCACTCTCATAATGCATCACCTGCCAGTGCAGCCTGAAAAACTGGGGGAAAAATACCCAGAAGTTTGAAGAAGAAAATTTAAAAAACTTACTTTAAATTGGTTTACAAATAGCGAAAATGTTTTTTTTTTTTTTTTTTTTTTTTTTTTTTTTACAAATAGCGAAATTCTTTCCTTAATAATACATAGTATACTAGGCTAAACTGGAAGGATATTACACCATATTGTTAGGAAAGAATTCACACTACTGTTTTTTTTTTTGTTTTTTGTTTTTTTTACAAATTATTGTGTTATATATTTACTTTATTTAGAAATATCTAAATCTGAAATCTTTTGTTTAGATAAAATACTTTGTAAAAGCACATTTTGCAGCAATTACAGCTTCAAATCTTGAGTCTGTACATCTGTAACTGGTAGAAAAGGGACTTGGGGTTCAGACACTTGGCCAACCGGAAGTATTCAAAGGTTCTTTTACTCCATGAAACGAAGCCCCTGATTCCAGACTTAGAGGCACCTGCCTCCACAATGAAGGGACTTCATGGATAAGAGTGTGTGAGAATGTGGTCATGTGTCTCTTTGGCTGTGAAGTTCAATGCCAGGCACCAATTTTCCTCAGCTATGGACTGGGGTCAAGCTCCATATAGTATCTAAGTGGTCCAATTGTACAGTTGATGCGGGGCAGCCTTCTGCCCTTGGCCTTGCTGAAAATCTGCCTCACGTACTGACTCAGGAGACAGGGAGCATTCTTGAGGATTTTACTACAAATAACAGTGTATAATCTGACAAAAAAGGGACTGGAATATACTCACTATATGTGCACAGTGGCCAGGATGCTGCTAATGACAGGAATAGCCGACTTTGAAGCATTTGCTAAGAGTTTCGTTCTTATGTAGATGTTTAAATTAAACTATTTAATTTTCTCTTTTTGTTAAATTACTTTCCTGTCACAGTTAATTTTCTTTTCTTTTTTTTTGGGAGACTTTCTTTGTTTTCTGTCTTCAAATAGCATGCAGAGGAAACCCATTTCCGAGCTTTTTAATATTTTAAGAAAATAAATTGATGAGGGCGAAGATCTTAATGAAGAAGTTTATTCCAGTTTAGCGGTGACAAAACTGCTACTTTGAGTTCATCTGAGTCAAGAAGAACACAGGACAAATCCTGCTCAAGCATTTTATACTGTTTTCCTCTTTGTAGTTTAAATGGGGTTTCACTTTAAATGTGTATTGAGTGTAAGAACTAAGTGTCTCCCAAATGGATGGGTCACACATTGTAATCTAGCCAGATGTCTTTAAATGTTAATCATGGTCACGTACACTTTGGTATTCCCTGCTAAAAAAACAGCATTGCTGGTCCAGCATAAGGTATGTTTTGCATGCTTGGACCAGCTTGGGATGGCGGTATGCTGGTCCAGCATTAGCTGCTGGTTGCTGGTGTGCTGGCCGACCAGCCTGGGATGGTGGTATGCTGGTCCAGCATTAGGTGCTGGTTGCTGGTGTGCTGGCCGACCAGCCTGGGATGCTGGTGTGCTGGCCGACCAGCCTGGGATGCTGGTGTGCTGGCCGAACAGCCTGGGATGCTGGTGTGCTGGCCGACCAGCCTGGGATGCTGGTGTGCTGGCCGACCAGCCTGGGATGCTGGTGTGCAAGTCAACATACTGTATGTTGTCTTTTGGATGCTAGTATAATCCCAGCAAGACCACAACAAAACACATTTGTTACATATCACATTTCTTAGTGCATATTCATAGTTAAATAAAGACCAAGACAATTTTCTAGAGAATTGCAATTCACTTTTTAATAAAGAAAAACATTCTGGATATTCCTATCATTTACATGGCTTTCTTTATATATATATGTATATATATATATATATATATATATATATATATATATATATATATATATTATTTGTGCATGTGTGTATATTACAGTGTGATGGCAAATGTCATTGTCCAATAAATATTTTAAACAAACTTATATATACATATATATATATATATATTTATATATATATATGTGTGTGTGTGTGTGTGTGTGTGTGTACATACATACGTATATATATATATATAAATATATATATATATATATATATATATATTTTTTTATATTTATATAATATATATATATATATATATAATGTGTGTGTGTATGTATGTATAAGTTTGTTTAAAATATTTATTGGACAATGACATTTGCCATCACACTGTAATATACACACATGCACAAGTAACGTTACACAATATAACCTTTACAACACACATTTTTGTTCTTAGCTTCCGCTCTCTCTTTTAGCGAGTAACAAGTAGCATGTGGTGGATGACCATGTTTTTTTAAGAAGTGCTACCCGGAGTCGTTTGCCTTTAGACAACTCCTGCTCTATGTCTTCTTTATTCTCTGAAAAATTATAGAAACAAAATAAGAAACAAAACTATATATCACTCATTTGTTTATATTGTGCAGTGAACAAGTTACGATAAAACAGCTCCTGCTTAAGTTACACACCTTTAAGCATCAGTATTTGTGCCCTGAAGAAGTCTTTCTTCCATCGTACCCAATAAACCTGAGTTTGGTCAAACATGTCATAGTTAAAGTCCATAATTTCGGTAGTTGAAACAACTGCCGTGCAGCCGTCATCCGGGTACCTCACGTATGCAAACATTCTGATTCCCAGTGATCAGCAGATTCGTCGTGTAGACGTGGAAGCTTTTTATTTACACCAAAACAAAATCCTAATTACGGTGGCAAAAACACAAGTAAAGTTGGCTCCATATTCACAGATTCGAATTTCCCGAGTCAATAGCTCCTGACCTAAACACTCTTATTACACAAATAACACCTCTTTTTTATCGTAGTAATGTAGAGAGGCAGCTACAACGCAGCTACAACCCAAGTTTCCTCAATATCAGCTTCCTTCCGCGTTGGACAAAATACATAATTCTCTATGTGCGAACACCTAAGAGACATATTCCAAGGGACAGTCTGCAAAGTGCAAAACCCGAAAAGCGAAAACAAAATACAGTCAATAGCTTTACTGTAATACACTGTACTGTCACCAAACTCACACATCACTGATGTCCTGATAGATGTACTACAACATTTATTTTTGGAAAATGTGTTTTTGTTTATTTTTTATGATTTTTCATAATATATAAAAATCAATAGCTTCACTGTAATACACTGTACTGTCACCAAATTCAGATCACACATCACTGATGTCCTGATAGATGTACTACAACACTTATTTGGGAGAAATGTCTTTTTGTTTATTTTTTATGATTTTTTTTATAATACAAAAAAATCAATAACTTTACTATTATGGAAACTATATTCAATAACTTCACTGTAATACACTGTACTGTCACCAAACTTAGTTCACACATCAGTGATGTCCTAATAGATATACTACAACACTTATTTTGGAGAAATGTGTTTTTCTTTATTTTTTATGATTTTTCATAATAATAGAAAATCAATAACTTTACTGTAATATACTGTACTGTCACCAAATTCAGAACACACATCACTGATGTCCTGATATATTTACAGCTTTACTGTAATACACTGTACTGTCACCAAACTCAAATCACACATCACTGATGTCCTGATAGATATACTACAACACTTATTTTTGGAAAATGTGTTTTTGTTTATTTTTTATGATTTTTCACAATAATAAAAAAATCAATAGCTTTACTGTAATACACTGTACTGTCACCAAATTCAGATCACACATCACTGATGTCCTGATAGATGTACTACAACACTTATTTGGGAGAAATGTCTTTTTCTTTATTTTTTACTTTTTTTTATTTTTTATATTTTATTTTTTTGTAATACAGTGTATTACAGTAAAGTTATTGATTTTTTTATATTATGAAAAATCATAAAATATAAACAAAGAAACATTTCCCGAAAATAAATGTTGTAGTACAACACTCAGGACATCACTGATGTGTGATCTGAATTTGGTGACAGTACAGTGTATTACAGTAAAGCTATTGATTTTTTAATATTATGAAAAATCATAAAAAATAAACAAAAACACATTTCCTGAAAATAAGTTTTGTAGTACATCTATCAGGACATCAGTGATGTGTGTTCTGAGTTTGATGACAGTACAGTGTATTACAGTGAAGCTATTGATTTTTTAATATTATGAAAAATCATAAAAAATAAAGAAAAAGTCATTTCTCCAAAATAAGTGTTGTAGTACATCTATCAGGACATCAGTGATGTGTGGTCCGGGTTTAGTGACAGTACCGTGTATTACAGTAAAGTTATTGATTGTTTTTTAGTATTCGCTTTTCGGGTTTTGCACTTTGCTGACAGTCCCTTGGAATTTGTTTCTCAGTCGTCTGCTCATAGAGACTTGTTTATTTTTTCCACCGCAGAGGAAAGCTGATTTTGAGAAAAATTGGGTTGTAGCTGTTTCTCTACATTACTACGATATAAAAGAGGTGTAATTTGTGTAGTAACAACCTTTAGGTCAGGAGCTATTGACTCGGGAAACTCAAATCTGTGAATATAGAGCCACCTTTACTTTAGTGGCAAACACAAGATGATCTGGAACACGTGCACTTATACTAATTTCGATAAACACTGTAAGGTATATAATGTAGTCGAAAACATTGCGAGATTTATTTTTGGAAAGTGCAGGAACTACATTTACCTTCGTGAACATAGTTGCTTTAAAGGTTGCATAGCAACGCTGATGCTGGGTAATATCTCTTCACATTACCGCTTTACTAATAAAACAAACAACTTAACTACCTCTTAATTGAGACAAATGGATTATATATATATATATATATATATATATATATATATATATATATATATATATATATATATATCTATATATATCTATATAAAAACCATCATTCTGTATGATTTATATGCTGCTTCCCTCATGGAGCCTGGCAAGTCAACATTTGTTGGTGTTACTATATTTAATTTGTGGAGACACTTTAATCCCTAACAAATGATTTTTAAATGTTTTTATTCTTTGTTATTCAAAACTTTTTGAGCTTTGTTATTTCAGTTCTTTATTCAAAAGAGGGAGCAAAAGAAATAACACACTTATAATTAAATATATTCCAATATATTGTGTTTTAATCTTGTATTAATGTGTTGCATAGAAACATACACAAGCAAAAATAAAGCTTGTTCCCATAAAGCTCATTCCAACAAGATCATACTGGTTAACCAGCTACACCAGTCCCGTTTTGCTTGAAAACACCATGACTATGCTGGCCACCCATCTATACCAGCACTGACCAGCATTATACCAGCACTATACCAGCATGAACCAGTAAAAACCAGCCTGGACCAGCATGGAATTCATGCTGGTTGATGCTGGATTTTTCAGCAGGGTTGTTACAGTTATCATCACCCAAATGGTCATTTTAAATGGTAATCGAGGTCATGTATACCCTTTGTTTAGTGATGAACCTTGATGTCCTGCTGCCGCTCCCATACTAACAATTTAATGAAGTTTATTCATTTAGAGTTCTAAATGTATTACCTTATGATACTTAAGCCTTTTGACAAATGAGCTCTTTCCGATGTGTATCTTCTAGTGGACTTTGGATGCATACAATCTGTAATTTCTTACAGTATCCAGCTCATATTTAAGTCATAGAAGGCACATAATCATTAAGTATGTCAAACATTCAGCTTGTACAGTGTGTGAGCTGCCAGATGTTTAGAAATTATTTCTCTGTTGTTAACTGTCAGAGAGATAACTAACACTTGCCACAAGTAAAGGTAACACTAATTTTACTTGTTATAAGTGTGTTATCTCTCTAACAGTAAAGATTTTAGCTTTAGAAGTACGCATCCAGAGTCTTGACAGGGTTAGCAATAGTGAGAGTCATGAAGTGTCTGTAGGGGAAAATCTAGATACTGTACCTTAGGCAGAGTTAGTAACCCACCAACTCAGTGGCATAGCCACAAAGCTAATACTGGGGAGCACCACTCCTCTACACATCTAACAGATTTAATCTCCTTAGTAAAGCACCCACTGAGAATCCTTAAAGAGCTCTGGTTATAGGAGACTCCAACATAAGGCAATTTAGGGTAAAATTAGCCATGCTAATTCTGAGGCTGTAGTATGCTCTGGCCCTATCGCTATGTGGCCTGCCGATGTAGCTTAGAGTAGGTTATGGTGGCTGAACTGCTAAATAACATTTACAATTAAAGCATTTGGCAGATGCTTTTATCCAGAGTGACGTACAAAAGTGCTTTTAAGTCTCAATCATTGAATATTAAGTCTGGTTCACTATGTAAAACACTGTTTAAAGTTTTTTTTTCAAATATACACACATACTACAAACAAGGAAGAAAGTGCTAGTTCAAGTATTTCATGAAGAAGTAGGTCTTCAATCATCGTTTGAATAACAGTACTCTGAAAACAATGTGGGCTTTGAAGATAATTGGAGCACTTTTGAGGGCAAGGCTGGTCTGTCAGGAAGGAACTGTGTCCATCCCACTCGGGAAGGTGCTGCTCTCACTGCAGCATAGCACATAAAGAACAATCCAAGTTAATAGGTGAAAATCCAGACAAGGAGCGAATGACAAGGCAAATCTGACCACTTGCTAGCTGCAATGAGTCATCACCCACATTTCAAAAATGTATAAACTCTGGAATTTTTTTTGCAGTAATCTTATTAGTATAAAATTAGATCATAGTGAATGCACAGCCAGAACCTTTGATCTGAAGCAAGTACTGTTAAATATAAGGAATATCTTTTGCATCTAAAGCACTCATTGTAAATTAAATGATTACTCCTCAGGGCCTGTATTCATAAATCATCTCAGAGAGCCTAACCCTAACCCTAGTTAGATCACTAACTTACCAGAATAATAATGAACTGGACATAGATCCTGATCTTGCATGATCTTGCATAAGGTATGCGGTCATGAAGTCTAACTGTTCATGCACATACAACACAAAAAAAGAAAATCAGGTTGTGCAATGCTTAGTGCTGGTGCTTGACATAATGTTTCTTACAGGCCACGGAATGCTTTAAGGTGCTGTTCTTAGAGATCTATAGAATCTGAGTCTTTGACAGGTCCTTTTAACAAATCATAGAACAGTTGGGCAAGCAAGGCATAATCTTCTGTCCATGGCCTACAATATCCAGTTGTGCCTAGAAATGAGTGGAGTGCTTTGGCAGTAGTGGGTGGGCATATTTTCTTTACAGCAGATGTCCTGTCTTTAATTATGGATCTAACACCTGCTCCAATGGTCTGCCCTAAGAAGGTAGTCTGCTCTTTAGCAACTTGTGCTTTGTGTAGACTGCACTTGTGTCTTTTCTTATGCAAATAGTTCAGAAGATCTGACAGCTCAGCTTTATACAGGTATATGTCCATGTCTGATGACACGATTAACATGTCACCAACATACTGAATGACTGTTGACTGTTTGACTGGGCATTCTGGATCAGCTAAATCGCATCTCACTGCCTGATGATACATGGTTGGAGAATTTTGAAAACATTGAGGTAAAAGAGTCCACTGATATTGTTCAAAATCTACAGTAAATGCTAACCAAGGTTGGCTATCCTGGGGCAAAGGAACAGAGAAATAACCATTTGACATATCAATTACAGAAAACAATTTACAGTCTAAGGGCAAGCCATTACAGATGGTGGATGGATCTGCAACTAAAGGAGTTATATTGTTTTATGTGTTTATTTGCTAGTCTGTGGTCAACTGTGAGCCGCCATGTTCCACTGACTTTCTTGATGGGCCATATGGGAGAGTTACATGGGCTGTTTGTCTTAACTAGAACACCCTGTGCCAGTACATTTACATTAGATTTACATTTTTGGCATTTAGCAGACACCCTTATCCAGAGTGACTTACAATTTATTTCAGTTTATACAGCTGAGCAATTGAGGATTAAGGGTCTTGCTCAGGGGCCCAGCAGTGGCAGCTTGGTGGACCTGGGATTCAAACTCATGACCTACCGGTCAGTAGTCCAACACCTTATCTATTAGGCTACCTACATCTTGCCATAAAGTTTATGATCATATTTCTGCATACCATGCATTTTGTCTGGATTCCCAACATTAAAATCTTTCTTTAATTGCAAATGTCCTGTCAGATTGGTCTCCTGAGAAGTCATGGTAATACTAATTTATGTCTCTGTTTCTTACAGTGCTGGCATGGAACTAACCCAAAGTAAAATAGAGCCATTTTATTCCGGCATGCAGCTTAATCTTTCTCAGGTCTATTTCCATCTAACCAAGATCAACTTTACTTATTCTTTGGTAAATTAAACATGCAGGTCAGCAGTACCTAGTATTACTGCCATTCTCTCACTTCACTAATATTGGATTGTTGCTTTGACTCTTAAAAATAAAATAAGACTTACAATATAGATAAAAAAGAACAAAGCCTCCTCACATAAATTAAAAACAAAAATATATACAGACCATCAACAGTAACCATCAATTAAATAAAATAATCAAACAGAACAGAATCTCAAGCTTGCATTTTAAACTTGTCAAGACAAGAAAAAAGGGTGTGTGAGATGGGAGTTTGGCACTCATAATCGAGCAATCACAAATCATCTCTGGAGGTCAGAGTTCTTGTTTGAGAGAGAGAGTGATGTGTGTCACCTTATACTGTAGTTTATTTTGTGAATCTCCTAAGGCATCAGTCCACTCTCTCTCTCTCACGCTCTGTGTGTGTGTGTGTGTAAAGCACTGTTAATTATGGCTGCTAGTTGCTCTGAGTGCCTCTTCCAGCTTCTCTCTGTAGATGTTGTAGCATGTGGTATCACCTGGACCTGGTCCTGTTCCTCTTTGTCCAGGATGCGTAGGAAGTTGTGAAGCTCTGGAATGAGAAAGCGTCCCACATGACTTCTCGTCTGCTGCTCTCTGAGGACAAAGCTGAGTGTGTCTAGGTTTGGCCCAGTCAGCAGACGCACGAGAAGAGGGTGATTAGACTCTGACAGCTTACAGACACACACGGTCCTCACGGCGGAAACATTTGTACAGGGTGAACTTGGCTGGGTTGTCAGCTACTGTGAACTTGCGCAGCAGAGACTTGATCACCTGCTGTATCGTGTTGGAGCTGCTGATGTGCGGCGTGTTTACAGAGCTGCATGGTAAATAAAATGCCTCTGCTACAGTCATCCCTAGTAGTCCACCAGTCACAGTGACTTTTATAAAGCCTGTGTACAACCCATCAGGATTCAGTGTCTTTTTTTAAAGTTGTCTCGTGTGGCTGCGTTATACAATTCCATATTGTGCTTAATCTCCTCATAACTGAGATGAGTCCAAAGGTCTTTCTCCTTCTCAACATCCAAGTCAAGTCAAGAAGCTTTTATTGTCATTTCAACCATACTGTATATAGCTGTTGAAGTACACAGTGAAATGAGACAACTTTTCTCCAGGACCATGGTGCTACATAAAACAAAGACAGAGCTAAGCACTTAGTAAATAGTCCTAGCCACATAAAGTATAACTGTGCAACCTGGTGCAAAAAGTGCAGGACAAGACAGACAAGATAGTGCAGGACAAAAGACAGAATATTCTTCAGTTTTACCTTCCTCCAGCTGTTGAGCCTGGCTCTCCACTCTGATCTCTTGCCGGAGGGTGAGTGCCACAGTGGTGCTCCTGATTGGCCTGTTGATGTTCAGCAGGAGTTTGGCTGCCCTGCTTTGCACTCTGTCCCAGGGGAGCTGTCCTTGGTGCTGATCTTGTCCATTTGTCAACGGTTCTGTCCAGGGTGCTGCACCGTCACTGCTTTCTTCTGCCGGCAGGTGGTGAAGAAAGGTATTTTCATGTGTTTGTGTGGTGGTGCATCACCCTGGACAGAACATATTTTCATTTTTACATATAATTACTCCAAGATTGGTCACAATGTTTTTGATTGGAATACCACAAATATCTGATATATTACAGTTTGCTAAAGGAAAAATAAACAATTTACTCAGATTCCTTCATAATCCTGATGCAAATAAGAATTAATTAATAAAATTAACAGCCTTATAAATGTCATGTGTATCTTTCAAAAACAGTGTTGTGTCGTCCACAAAATGACATAACTTAAATTCCATCCCCATAGTTCTCATGCCTTGAAAATACCTGTCAGGGACAGAAGACGACAGAGGCAGATATAATGTAAATTTTTATGTAAATTAATTGAATAGTAGAAGATAAGTCCAGGGGCCTGTTTCAGAAAGCAGGTTAAATGAAAACTCTGAGTATGTTAACCCTGAAATGAGGGAAACTCTGGGTTTTCCATTTCAGAAAGGGAGTTATGTTAAACCCGAGAAAGCAGGTTAAGTTAAACCCGTTTCTGAATACTTATACTCAGAGTCAGTTACCATTGTAACTTACTCTGTGAACCTAACCTGGTTGGGAGCAGGTTTTCTTCAGTAAACCCAGAGTTACTGTCGGTCTCCTCCCCTTTTTTAAAGGGGAAGCGATGTTTAAACACCTCATTCATTGCCCACATTTCAATTACGCAGAGAACAGCAAAGGGAACGTAGGATGTGGTAGCTCAGTGGTTAAGGTGTTGGACTACTGATCAGAAGGTCATGGGTTCAAATCCCAGGTCCACCAAGCTTTTGTGGACACAATTGCTCAGTTTTATAAATTAAAACAAAATATAAGTCACTCTGGGTAAGGGGGTCTGCTAAATGCCGTAAATGTAAAATGAATGAAATGGCGTGTCCTTTTATGGACGATCCTGTTGATGAAGAGTCTGTATTAATTCGTTTGAGCCCAGAGTGGATTTTTGTCCCTATGCATTTTTATTTGAGCGGTACCGTTTTTCTTTACAGTCAATAAGATCCATAATCTCATCCATCCTTACATCAGCCATCGTGGCCGTGCTCTTACATCTGAGCAGATGCTTTGCGTTGCCTTACTGTACGTTTCTTTGCTAATTATAGTTTTGTGTATAACATCGGGGATGCAGAACATATTAGTAAGGCTACTGTTTGCAGAGCGGCCAGGAAAGTGTGCCTCACTCCTAAGCGCTTTCTGACCATTTTTGTGTTGTTTCCTGATAAAATAAAATACTGTTCTTCCCGTTTCACCTCTGATATTATAACAGGTGGGAATTTACTCTAAAATAGTTCTTAATTACTAACTACAAATTACATCTTCAACAAGTCCAATTAGATTAATGTAATAATTACTATCTCTAGAATGTATTGGTCTACTTACTATTTTGGTCTACTTACTTATTAATTACTTTCTAAATCCCAAATCAACATCAACCACTTGAACAATAAGGTGAGACAAGAAATGAACAATATGCAATTGCATGAATTATCCTTGAATTGAACAAAGTGTGTAACTAGAGGGAGAAGTTAACATTAAAAATATAACTTTTAAAGATTATATATATATATATACACACTAGCAGCTAGCATTTACGAGACCGGACAGTGTGTGTGAGAGAGAGCATCTTTTATGTGGTGAGGTGATGAGGGGTGCCAGGTGACATTGATCAGAATTCAGGTGACAAGGATCTGGTGTGCTGTGTGAGGGGAGAACCTGGCAAAACTGTGACAATACCCTTTTTTAAGATGAAAATCCATAATCATTTGAGTTGCTTACACAAATAAAAAAGGAGAAAATGGACAAACCTGTCTCATCCCTCAGCCAATTTTAAAGCTATTAGATGTTCCTTGTGCATATTTTACAGAACTATTGCATCCTTTATATCTTTTAAAAGCTTTTTAAAATTACTTGCCGAATACAAAAAGTTATTTTTTTTTTGTTCTATCGTATCAAATGCTTAATGGAAATAAACAAATAATATGACTATCATCCAATATGTGTTCATTCTAATTTACCATATCTAATATAAATCTAATATTATTACAAATGTGTCATCCTGGAATAAATTCAGTCTGTTCTTCATCAATATCATCTAATCCTTGCTTACGTCTTTTAGCAAATATACAGTCGTATGCAAAAGTTTAGGAACCCCTGACAATTTCCATGATTTTCATTTATAAATATTTGTGGTTTGGATCAGCAATTTCATTTTGAGCTATCAAATAACTGAAGGACACTAATATTTTAGTAGTGAAATGAAGTTTATTGGATTAACAGAAAATGTGCAATATGCATCAAAACGAAATTAGACAGGTGCACAAATTTGGGCACCCCAACAGAAAAATCACATCAATATTTAGTAGAGCCTCCTTTAGCAGAAATAACAGCCTCTAGATGCTTCCTATAGCCTGTAATGAGTGTCTGGATTCCAGATGAATGTATTTTGGACCATTCCTCCTTACAAAACATCTCTAGTTCAGTTTGATGGTTGCCGAGCATGGACAGCCCGCTTCAAATCACCCCACAGATGTTCAATGGTCTTCCATTTCCTCACTACGTTCCCTACAGTGGATACTGACATACCTCTGCGATAACTTTTTGTAGCCTTCCCCTAAACCATAATGTTGAATAATGTTTTCAGGTCATTTGAGAGTTGTTTTGAGGCCTTCATGTTGCCACTCTTCAGGGGAGAGTCAAAGAGAACACAACTTGCAATTGGCCACCTTAAATACCTTTTCTCATGATTGGATGCACCTCTCTATGAAGTTCAAGGCTTAATGAGCTCACCAAACCAATTGTGTGTTCCAATTAATCAGTGCTAAGTAGTCACAGGTATTCAAATCAACAAAATGGCAAGGGTGCCCAAATTTATGCATTTGTCAAATTTCATTTCGATGCATCTTGCACATTTTCTGTTAATCCAATAAACCTCATTTCACTACTGAAATATTACCGTGTCCTTCAGTTATTTGATAGATCAAAATGAAATTTCTGATCCAAACATCCAAATATTTATAAATGAAAATCATGAAAATTGTCCGGGGTTCCTAAAGTTTGGCACATACTTTGGTACCATTATTTAAAAGGCTAAAAGGCCTCCAGTTGTCTAAGTAAAGGAAATCTTTATGGGGTTTTGGAATTAGAGTAATAACACCGTGTGCTTTAACTCTCTTCATTTGAATATATTGTCTTCTGGTAAAGTAGGTTCCTGACTTTTGTATACTATCTGCTTAACTCACTTTGTTCTAGAGTAGTGTGATTTGAATTGTTATATTCTATACCATTGTTGATTTTTATAGTGTTGGTCCTTGTTGTTCTCTCAGCTGATTAATCAGGAGTAGTTTCAGTCTACCTTAAGGTGTGAATTGGGGGCAGGGCTTACCTATTTAAATTGAAGGTTCTCCGCTAGCGTCTGTAGCGGTTTGTAAGTATCTCTCTCTCTCTCTCTCATTGTAAACTTTGTGTCTAATACTGTTTTGCTATATTCTACCATACCTTAATTCTCACTCTTGACTGCAAATATATGCCTTAAACCCATCTCTGTACTCAATTCCTACACTCGCAGACACTCTCGTCCACAGAGCAGAGGTCACAATCCCAGTAACCTCATCTACCCTCCTCTGTTGTGTAAGTCTCAAACAGTGGTGGTAGGTGGGCTCTGGAATTGCCAGTCTGCTGTGAAAAAAGCTGACTTTATCTCTGCTTTAACTTCCCATTACTCCTTTGATTTTCTTGCGCTAACAGAGACCTGGATATCCCCACAGAACACTGCTACACCAGCTGCTTTATCCTCTGCCTATGCTTTCTCTCACTCACCACGAGAAACAGGCAGGGGTGGTGGTACAGGTTTATTGCTGTCAAAGAAATGGTGCTTTACACCTCTCCTCTTGTCTCATTTAACCATCTCCTCTTGAATTCCATGCCATTTCAGTTACCTCTCCAATTAACCTTGTTATCATTGTTGTTTACCGCCCTCCTGGTCCCCTAAGTGACTTCCTGGAAGAAATGGACACACTGCTTAGTGCTTTCCCTTCTGATAGCTCCCCCCTGACAGTGCTTGGTGACTTCAACCTCCCCTCTGACAAGCTACATTCTTCTTCCCTCCTGTCTCTTCTTGACTCATTCACACTCACACTCAACAGCTACATCCCCACACACAAAGGAGGCAATGTGCTGGACCTGGTTTTCACCCGTCCTTCTCCAGCTACAGACGTGACTGCTACCCCACTACACGTCTCTGATCATCACCTGGTATCCTTTAGCATCACTCTCCCTACCATACCTAAAACTACCTCTCACCCCCTCGCTCTTACCTGCCACAACCTTTACTCTGTCTCACCTTCTTCTGTAGCTTCTGGCACTCTTTCTTCCCTTCCTGATCCTGAGTCTTTTTCCTCACTGCCCTTGGACTTGGCCACAGATACTTTCCTCTCATCTCTTTCCTCAACTATGGACTTCCTCTGCCCTATGTCCACTAAACCCAAGAAAACTTCTTGTTCTGCTCCTTGGCTTTCAGATGTGCTGCGCAACAATCGAAGAGAGCTAAGATCATCAGAGAGAAAGTGGAAGAAATCACAACTTGATGCAGATCTTGATTCTTACCGAACACTCATGGCCAAGTTCTCCTCAGATGTGTCTTCTGCCAAGACTTCCTTCTACAAGGAAAAGCTTGAAGCTTCCTCACATGACCCTCGGAAATTCCACAACATCATCTCTTCTCTGCTCAACCCCCCGGCTCCACCTTCTTCATCCTCCCTGACTGCAGAAGACTTTGCTTCTTTCTACCAGGAGAAGATTGAGGAAATCTGCCGGACCTTCACTTCAGCCCCGACTGCACTTACATCTCAGAGTATGGACTCCCCTACACCTTTGTTGTCACATTTCTCAACTGTAACAGCAGAAGAGATTCTAAAACTCATCCAGTCTTGCAATCCTACCACCTGCCCATTGGATTCCACTTTGCTCCAGACCATCTCGCAAGACCTTCTGCCCTTCATTACAACTATCACCAATAGATCCATAGCATCTGGTCAGGTACCAACTACCTTCAAGAGAGCAAGGGTTATTCCCATCCTGAAGAAACCTGCTCTGGATCCATCAGACATCAGTAACTACAGACCGGTATCACTTCTCTCGTTTCTTTCAAAAATTCTTGAACGCATTGTCTTTAATCAACTGTCTGTCTATCTCTCACAGAACAACCTCCAAGACCCCAACCAGTCTGGCTTTAAAGCAGCTCATTCCACAGAGACAGCCCTTTTTAGATGTCTCTGAGAAAGTACATGCTGCTAGATCAGCCAATCTCTCATCCGTCCTTATCCTCCTTGACCTTTCAGCAGCGTTTGATACGGTCAACCATAAGACTCTCTTAGCCACCCTCAGGAGTCTTGGGATTTGCAGATCAGCTTGGGAATGGTTCGCTTCCTACCTGGAAGGACGCTCATATCAGGTAACATGGGAGTGACATCTGCTCCACGCAGACTCTCCACTGGCGTCCCACAAGGCTCAGTACTTGGTCCTCTTCTTTTCTCCCTGTATACTCACTCTCTTGGTGAAGTTATTTCCTCACATGGGTTCTCTTACCACTGCTATGCTGATGATTACACAACTTATCTTCTCTTTCCCACCCGCAGATGCCACAGCTTCTGACCGGATCTCTGCATGTCTGGCAGAAATTTCATCATGGATGACTGCTCATCAGTTAAAGCTTAATCCTAGCAAAACTGAGCTGCTCTACATCCCAGGTGACTCATCCCCAGGTCATGATCTTGCTATATCCTTGCACAACGATCTGATCTCCCCTTCAGCCACAGCTCGCAACCTTGGGGTAACCATGGACAATCAACTGTCTTTTTCCTCTCATGTTGCTAATGTGACTCGCTCATGTCGGTTTCTTCTCTACAACATTAGAAGGATTCGATCATTTCTGTCCACACAGGCTGCTCAGGTACTTGTTCAGTCTCTTGTCATTTCTAGACTGGATTACTGCAATGCACTGCTGGCAGGTCTACCTATGAACGCAATCCGTCCTCTGCAAATGATCCAAAATGCAGCTGCCTGGCTTGTTTTCAACCTGCCAAAGTTCTCACATACCACCCCGCTGCTGCGATCCCTCCACTGGCTTCCGGTAGCTGCACGCATCAGATTCAAAACACTGATGCTGGCCTACAAAACCAAAAATGGACCAGCTCCCTCTTACCTCAAAGCCCTCATAACCCTCATGACAGAAGTGTCACCTTTGACACTTTCATTGTAACTTTGAACAAATGTTTTAAACTCATGGCATCTTAAGTATGTAACTTAGTGAGTCAGCATTAATGTATTCAATGGTAGAGATTTAAGCACTTATGTACGTCGCTCTGGATAAGGGCGTCTGCCAAATGCTGTAAATGTTGTTGTTAGACACCACAAGGTGTCTGACAACTCTCCTTATAGATTCTTTATATACTGCAAGCAAAATTGGTGCTACTTTATCTCTGAAAACCTCACTTTAAATTCACTAAAAAGTCCATCGTTACCTGGAGATCGATTATCTTTTAAATTCCCAATACATTACTTAATTTCTTCCAATTTTCTCTCTTCATCACAGAATACTCTGAAATCCTTTACTTTCCCCACATTAGTTAAATTTATCAAAATCAGAATTAACTAAATTATAGGTGTTTATAGAACTGAGTAACATGATGGGATATCTTTTTTTTATAGTTCTGACATTGTATTATTTATTAACAATTAATTTATTGAAGACATTTCTCTTTTCTAAGTTAAAAATACTTTGTATTCTTTTTCCCACTTACAACCACATTTGCCTTGATCTTGTAAATGCTCCTCTTGCTTTTTCTTCATAAAGAATATCCAAATCAATTTGTAATGATATTTCTAATAATTCATCAGAATTGAAATTTATTTTATTCAATTAAATTATTTTATTTTTTATTTTATTTTATTCAAATTGTAATTTCATTTTACATTCTTTTTGTCTTTTAGCCAAAGGCAAGTGTTTTCCCTATTGAAATGGCTAAATTCCTTATTTCATAATTAGTAAGCTCCTAATATTTTGCAAATGTATAAATAACTTTAGCCTAGGCCCAATACCAGTCAACAGTTCCTATTACTTTTATATTAAATGTTTCATTTTCTAAAAGTGTCTTATTGAGTTTCCAATAACCCCTGTTTGCTTGAACCATATCTATTTAGGTCAACTGCTATTATTATATGATCTGTTATGACAGAAGTTACTATGGCAATAGATTGTATATAATCTTTCAGCGTGTTTGAAATAAAAAAATAGTCAATACGTGACCGTTTAGACTGATCTTCGTTACTCCATGTATAGATTATTTGGTTTGGATTTTTATGATGTCAAATATCTATTAACCCTAAACAAAAGCACCCATTGCTTATTTCACCAGTAACCTCATGTTTTGGTGGTCATCTAGCTGTTATATCATTACTTACACAGTTAAAATCCCCTTCCCATATTATTGTAGCATCAGTGAATTCATTCCTAATTTGTATGAATTTTAATTCAATATTTAAAAAAGAAAAACAATATTTTGTTGTTTATTAGTGGCCTATGCACCAAGAAATACCATGACTGATCAATGCTTACTTTCAATATCAACAATCTTCCAGAATTATCTCTCTTATGGCTAAAAACATGACTATAAAATTTACCATTGAGTATTTCATCCCCTGCTCCTCTGTTGCTGCTACGGGCAAACCAAATGTTGTTCCCCCATTGACTTCTCCAAAACTTTTCATCTTCATTGTATAAATGTGTTTTCTGCACAGAATAAAAATCTGCACCTTTTCCTTTACAGTATAAAAATATACTGGCATTGACTGAAAAAACTAAAATAGACATAACATAAACCTTAGTATTTAATATTTAAACTAGTAGGGCTGCTCATTTCTGCTTTTCTTTGCAAAAATTCCTTTTCATATTTTAACAATATGTATAATTACAACAACAGTATCAACTAAGAGTTCTTCCACACTGTCTCTAGGACAGCTAAATAAAATTTTGCTTTAACTAAATTGTAACAGCAACATAAGACAAGGTTCTACAGCATAAATCTTTCTGGCATTTACAGCATTTAGCAGACACCCTTATCCAGAGCGACTTACATTTTATCTAATTTTATACAACTGAGCAAATGAGGGTTAAGGGCCTTGCTCAGGCCCAGCAGTGGCAGCCTGGTGGTCTAGATTTACTCTACATATAAAAATGTAGGCTATAAGACAAATCTCTGCATATGGCTCAAATACTTTAAAAACAGAACCACTTAAGGTACTTAACGGCAAACAATACAGATGCACATGCTGTTTTGTTATAAATGGAAACAACTATTATTAGAATAATTCATCAGCTAAACTTTCAAGACAAGAATATTTCAGTTACAGATTACCACATTATGAGAGCATTTTACTGAACAGAAGTCAGCACTTGCATTGTGCCTGTGCCCCACCTGTGTAGATAACATAATGGCATGTCTGTAAAGAAATCAACTGATCAATACACAGGATAGCCCTTTTGTCCTGTCCACTGTAAGTTCTCCAGTAGGCGGTACCAACAGTATCTTTCTATTGTTTGAAGGCCATTTGTTACCAGGTATAAAGTCTGGTCACACTGACGGTGCCTTTGGGTTAAGTTCCAGAAGACTGCTATGCTAGACAAACATCTTCAACTAACAATTTTCCCCTGAACTTGGTCCAGCTTACTTTTCTTTTAAGTATTAGAAGCATTCTAGTATGTTGGCGAGCCATCCAATGACCTTGAAGCCAAATTCAAGGAAAATCAAACACATAACTTGTTCTTAGCTTTGGACCAAGACTGCAAGTCACTATTAGTTCTACTTGACCTTAGCGCTGCATTCAAAACTATAGATCATAACATTCTTCTAGATCGCTTACAAAATTATACAGGTATTCATGGACAGGCTTTAAGTTGGTTTAGCTCCTACCTGTCTGATTGATACCATTTTGTAGAATGAAATGGTGAATCCTTCAGTTTATTGCCAGTTAATTATGGGGTCCCTCAAGGATCAGTTCTAGGACCTCTGCTTTTCTCGGTATATATGCTTCCATTAGGGAACATCATTAGAAGACATGGGATTAGTTTCCATTGTTATGTTGACGAGTTATATGTCTTATCAAAACCAGATGAAATATATAAATTGTCTGTTAACTGAGTGCGTTAAAGATATAAACGCACTGCTGAGACAGAAGTACTACCACAATTCAATTTCCATTTAGAAGGATGTACTGTTACTACTAGCTCAACAGAAAAAGACCTGGGTGTTATATTAGACAGCAACTTGTCTTTTGAAAATCATATCGCCCATATTAAAGAACTGCCTTCTTCCACCTTAAAAATATTGTCAAGCTAACAAATATCCTATCTGTATCTGATGCTGAGAAGCAAGTTCATGCATTCATGACCTCCAGACTGGACTGTTGTAATGCATTTTTATGTGGTTGTCCTGCTTCAAAAGGCTAGAGTTTGTCCAAAATGGAGCTGCCAGAGTTCTTTCCAGGTCGAGAAAATATGATCATATAACACCGTTATTTAATTTAATCTGTTAAATTTAGAAACTCCTGTTACTAATGTACAGTGCTCTAAATGGTTTAGCTCCCATGTATCTAAACAGTCTTCTAACACACTACAATACTTCATGTTCTTTGAGATCAGAAAACTTAGAACTTCTTGTAGTTCCCAGAATACCAAAATCTACCAAAGGTGTTAGATCGTTTTTGTATTTAGCTCCCAAATTTTGAAATAGCAAAGTGACAGTGTTCGGGCTCAGCCACACCCAGTTTAAATGTAGATAAAGACCTATCTCTTTAGTCAGGCATACACACAATTCTTTCCATAATCTTGTGCTCTTGTACATGCACATTATCATCTAGCGCTTGTTGATATTATTAACAGCAGCTTCGCTAATTCCTCTCCACTGTTTCTCTTTTTTTTCTACCCATCCAGAGGCATCCAGAGATTGTATCACCTCCAGTTGTGTTCCGTGTCATGAAGTTTTCTGACATTCTAAGAGCAGATGCCAACTACATGTGGTTATTTGTGAACAATAAGCTCCTCATCAATATACAGTTGTCAGATAATATATAAGATATAATCACACCCTCTACTGTCACCCAAATGAAGATGGGTACCCTTTTGAGTCAGGTTCCTCTCAAGGTTTCTTTCTTTTCCATTTTTTCCAAGGGAGTTTTTCCTTGCACAGTCACCTCAGGCTTGCTTATTGGGGATAAATAAAATTAGATTTAAATATTTGGTCTAACATTAATCTTAATTATTGTATAATATTAATCTTTGTATCATGAACTTGCATTGTCACATGTCTTATTGATACTCACGTTTGTATTTGACTTATTATCATCTCTATTTATTTCCCTTATGTTGCATTTCAGACGAGTCTGCGTCCTTTTTTTGTCGGTTTATGTACAGTACTATGTTTTGCCAGTTCTTTTTTTTTTTGCGTTTGGGGCTGGTTTTACCCCTGCCGTTTCTGACAGTAACTGCTTCCTCTGTTTCCCTCCGGACATGGGTCAGGACGTGGCTTGGCTGCGGGCGTTGCTTGTTGTTGGTTCCTGGTTTAAACTCCGAACGGCCTGCGGGAAGAAGCTTCTCCTCATTCTCTTTGTGTTTGCTTTCAAGGAGCAGAAGCATTTCCCTGAACACAACAAAGAAAAAAGTCCATTGTTGGGATGGGCGAGATCCTTTACAATCTTTCTGGCCCTGGTCCAGCACCGCGTGCTGTAGACTTCCTGCAGGTCAGGGAGCTCGGTGTGGATGGTATGTTCAGCTGACCACACCACCCTCTAGAGGGCTCGCCTGTCCTGCATGGTGCTGTTCCTGAACCAGGAAGTGATGCTACCCATCAGGGCGCTCTCAATGTTGCAGGTGTAGAAAGTCTTTAGCACCTGAGAGGGTAGTTTGAAGTCCCTTAAGCGTCTCAGATGCTACAGATGCTGCCGGGCCTTCTTCACCAGGGTGAAGGGGTTGATGTGACAGGACCAAGACAGGTCCTGTGTGATGTGAACACCTAGGTACCGAAAATTGTCCACTCTCTCCACTGGGGTCCCGTTGAAGTATAGCAGTTGGTATGACCACTCCTGCTTCACGCTGAAGTCCACTATCAACTCCTTAGTCTTGCTGAAGTTTAGTAGCAGATTGTTCTCCTGGCACCATCTCTCCAGGTTTTTAGTCTCCTGTAGGTAGGCCATCTTGTCGTTGTTGGAGATCAGGCCAGTGTCGTCAGCAAACTTGATGATGGTGGTGGAGCTGGAGGTGGCCACACAGTCATATGTGTACAGTGAGTAAAGCAGGGGGCTCAGAACACAACCCTGGGGAGCTCCAGTGCTGAGGGTGAGGATGGATGAGGTGTGTTTCCCCACCCTTATGGCTTGTGGTCTGTCTGTCAGGAAGTTGGAGATCCATTGACACAGTGGCATGCTCCGAGATGGTGAACGTGTTTACCTCTTCAGCTCTTTCAGCATGCATGCTGTTTGCGCTGGTAGTGTACTTAGCTGCAGCCTTGAAGTGAGCGTAAAAGATGTTTAGCGAGTCTGCATTCACCATTTTAGAAGCTGGTGTTCTATAGTCAAGTCAAGTCAAGTTAGTCCCTGCCACAGGCTCCTTGTGGCTGTTCTTTAATGGTGTGTAGCAGTGGTCCAGTGTCATGTGCTGCTGAAAGTTCGGTAGTGCGCGCTTGAGGTTGGCACTGTTAAAGAATCACACCACAATGAGCGCAGTGTCCTGATGCTGTGTTTGGTGTAGCATTAGTGTCTCATGTAAGTCCCATACTGCAGTGTCGGTGTCCGCTTGAGGTGGAATATAAATGGCACTGACTATGACCGAGCTGAATTCCCGAGGTAGATAGAAGGGCAGACATTTGATGGTCAGTAGGTCAGGCCTTCAAATCAAGTAAAAAAATGAAAGGGTAAACAGTGCTCTTTATGTCAATAAAACAACAAACCCATCAGTACTCAAAACGCTTGTCATTGGTGCACTTTATACAACTCAAATTAAAATTTTATTTGTCACATACACAGACATGCTTTAAGTTTTCGCATATCCCAGGTTATTATGAGCCTGGGGTCAGTAGTTCCAGATTTGGTGTGCAGGAGCGTGAAAGAGGAACGATGCTCGCGCTGTCACGCCAGTGGTTGTTCACCATCAGACACAATTCACCTCCCCTTGACTTCCCTGAATCGTGTTCTGTCCATGCTGTAAACCGAGAAAAACTCAGCCGGCTGGATGGCGTGGTCCGATACCGCTGGGTTCAACCATGTCTCGGTGAAGCAGAGAACCCTGCTGAAAAATCCAGCATATACCAGCATGAATTCCATGCTGGTCCAGGCTGGTTTTTACTGGTTCATGCTGCTTTAGTGCTGGTATAATGCTGGGCATTGCTGGTATAGTGCTGCTTTAGCTGGGTGGCCAGCATAGTCATAGTGATATCAAGCAAAACGGGGTTGGTGTAGCTGGTTAACCTGTATGATCTTGCTGGAATGGGCTTTATGGGAACAAGCTTTATTTTTGCTTGTGTATGTTTCTATGTAACACATTAATATAAGATTAAAACACAATATATTGGAATATATTTAATTATAAGTGTGTTATTTCTTTTGTTCCCAAAGAACTGAAATAACAAAGCTCAAAAAGCTTTGAATAACAAAGAATAAAAACATTTAAAAATCGTTCGTTAGGCGTTAGGGATTAAAGTGTCTCCATAAATTAAATATAGTAATACCAACAAATGTTGACTTCCGGGGCTCCATTAGGGAAGCAGCATATAAATCATATACAAATTAGAAAGATATATATATATATATAGAAAGCCATGTAAATGATAGGAATATTCAGAAAGTTTTTCCTTATTAAAATGTGAATTACAATTCTCCAGAAAATTGTCTTGGTCTTTATTTAACTATGAATATGCACTAAGAAATGTGATATGTAACAAATGGGTTTTGTTGTGGTCTTGCTGGGATTATACTAGCATCTAAAAAAACAACATATGTTGACCAGCACACCAGCATCCCAGGCTGGTCGGCCAGCACACCAGCATCCCAGGCTGGTCGGCCAGCACACCCGCAACCAGCACCTAATGCTGGACCAGCATACCACCATCCCAGGCTGGTCAGCCAGCATACCAGCATCCCAGGCTGGTCGGCCAGCACACCAGCAACTAGCACCTAATGCTGGACCAGCATACCACCATCCCAAGCTGGTCCCAGCATGCAAAACATACCTTATGCTGGACCAGCAATAGAAACTGATAGAAACTGTGTCTGTTCTCAAAATAATCTTACTGCAATCAGACCAGAAAAATGCCAAAGAAACATACAAAAACAGTTCCTAAAGTTTGGGCTCCTGAACATTAGATCACTTGCACCCAAAGCACTTATTGTAAATGAAATCATCTCAGAAAATAGCCTTACCGCACTCTGCCTTACTGAAACGTGGATTAAGCCAAATGGCTACATCGTGTTAACCTGTTATTCCTCCCCTACTCTGTTCATTACAGCATAAGGTGCTTCTATTCTGTTAAATACGGTACGGTGTGCCGAAAGTTTCTCAGCGCATGTGCAGCGCGGGTGGTTCAGTGTGTGAGTGACGGTGATGCCGAACACTGGAATAAAGTTGTATAGACAATAAACGTCGTGTTTATTTCAATTAACATGGTAGCAGAGGATGGTTAAAGGATGGCAGTGAGTTATAAAGTTCCGCCGAAGTTTGATGAAGCCAGGCCATACGAGTGTTGGAAAAATTAAGTTAACATCTGGACGCGGGTTACCCATCTAGATAAAAAGAAGCAAGCCCTTGCTGTCGCTTTGGGGCTTGAAGGGAGAGCACGTGAGATGGCCATGGAAATACCTGCGGAAGATTTGGACCGCAATAAAGGCATGGCAATGTTGATGGCAAAGCTGGACGGCGTGTTCCTTAAAGAGGAAAAAGATTGCGCATATGAAGCCTATTCATATTATGATGGCATAACAAAAAGAATAATTCCGTTTCCATGGAGGACTACATAATTGACTTTGAACAGCGATACAACCGGATGAAAAAGTATAATATGACGCTTCCTGATGCTGTACTGGCTTTTAAGCTTTTAGACACAGCCTGTCTCGACGATAAAAGCAGACAGCTGGCACTGACGGCCAGCACCGAGCTGACGTTCTCCTCTATGAAATCGGCTCTAAAAAGGATTTTCGGAGGGAAAACGACAGGCTCATCAAACGGAATACAAGTGAACCAGGACGTGGCATTTTTCACAGAACAAAGACCACAATGATAGTGCAGTGATGTTCAAACAATGCATTCCTCTTGAATTTACTAGTTCTGGACAGTACTGTGTCAATATCAGAGACAAAGAAACTAAAAAAGGTCAAACTGAGGAAAAAGTCCTAACAGTGACAGAAAATATGTCTCCAGATGAGAAACGCAAAGTCCTTCTGAAGCTCCACAAACAGTTTGGTCACACGTCGGCAGACAGGCTATAGAGACTCATTCACAGTTCAGGAAACAATGATAAAGAATGCTTTACTATTTTACAACAAATAGTATCTAACTGTAAAATATGCCAGAAGTACAAAAAGACAAAGCCAAGGCCTGCTGTGGGGCTGCCCTTAGCTTCGGAATATAACGAGACCGTAGCAGTGGATCTACACGAGCTGGAGCCAGGTGTGTGGTATCTTCATATTATCGACCACTTTACAAGTTTCAGTGCTGGAAACATTGTTAAAACTAAGAAGTCACCTGAAATTGTAAACTTCTTCATTCACACTCGGATAAGTGTTCATGGCGCCCCCCAGAGGCTGTACAGTGACAATGGTGGAGAATTCAACAACGAAGAGATCAGAGACATGGCTGAAAACTTTAACATTGAGACAAAAACAACAGCAGGGTATAGTCCATGGAGCAACGGACTACTTGAGAGGCATAATCAAATGCTCACTGAGATAATCCAGAAGGTCAAACGAGAAAATGGATGTGACTGGCAAACTGCCCTTCACTGGGCCCTCATGGCCAAGAACAGTATGTTGGATGTTCATTGCTACAGTCCATATCAATTAGTGTTTGGTCAGAATCCGAACCTTCCTTCTGTATTAGTCGACAAACTGCCTGCTCTAGAAGGAACCACTATGAGTGCAAGAGTTGGAGAACACATTTCTGCATTACATGCTTCTAGGAAAGCATTCACTGAAGCAGAGACTTCTGAGCGGATAAGAAGAGCACTATGTAAACAGCTCAGACCCACATGTATGTGACAGGAGACAAGGTATACTACAAAAGAGCAGACTGTCCTGAGTGGAAGGGACCAGGGGCAGTTATCGGTCAAGATGAAGCTGTTGTATTTGTAAGACATGGGGGGACTCTTGTTAGAGTACATCAGTCCAGGCTCTGCAAGATAAACACACAGGATCAGGAATCTGCAAAGCAAACTCTTCAGAACAACACAGACACAGCAAGTGAAAAATGCAGTTTAAACAACGGAGCAGAAAGCTCAGATGGTGAAGAAAACACAGACAGCGAACAGGAAAACATCAGCGATGATGAGGTGAATACAGGAGAAGTGTTTCATCCTATGACACAAATTGAAACAGATCACAATGTTAGTGATAACCCTGTCTCTTCTGCTGGTGTGAATTTAAGAGCAGGACAGACTGTGACATTTATGAAACAGGATGGTGATGGGCTACAGAGAGCTAAGGTTTTAGGCAGAGCAGGTAAAGCCTCTGGAAAATACAAACACTGGTTTAATTTGCAACATATTGAACCTGGCGGCAGTGATGGACAAAAGGAGCCAGTGGATATGTCATGTGTTGATAATCTTAATATTGAATCAACCGATAGGGAGAATGATGTACTCATTACAAAAGACATTTCATCTGATGCAGCCAAGCAGGATGAAATTATGAATTGGAACAAAAACAATGTTTTTGAGGAAGTTGATGATGCAGGTCAAAAGTGTGTTTCTACCTGATGGGTCTGTAGCCTCAAAGAAACTCCCAGTGTCATTGTCCCCAAAGCACGACTTGTAGCCAAAGGTTTTGAAGAGCTTAACATTCACAAGCTGCAGAAGGACTCCCCAACATGTGCTTCCGACTCTCTGAGGCTATTATTAGCAGTAATTTGTCAAAATAAGTGGCAAGTTCATTCTATGGACATCAAATCTGCTTTCTTACAGGGCATGCAGTTGTCCAGAGAAATCTATGTCCGGCCCCCTCCTGAAGCAGAAAAGAAAGACATTCTATGGAAATTAAACAAATGTGTTTATGGCCTTGCAGATGCATCACTGTATTGGTACAACAAGGTGAAAGACATCATGCTGAGTACAAGTGGGAGAATGTTTCAAGTAGATCCAGCAGTGTTCTATTGGTTGGATGAACAGTGTAAGGTTACTGGAGTACTCACATGTCATGTAGATGATTTTCTTTGGGCAGGCTCAGAAAACTTTTCAACAGATGTGATACCCATACTAAAGTCTGCATTCCATGTTGGATGTGAAGAACATGACAATTTCTGCTATGTCGGAATGGACTTTGTCACTATTAATGATGTAGTTCATGTACATCAACATACTTACATTGAAAACCTACAGCCTATTCGCATGCAAGCAGCACGTGCAGTGCAGAGAGATGCCTCTCTTAATGAGACTGAAAAAGAGCAGCTTAGGTCAAAAATAGGACAGGTTGCAAAACAAACCAGACCAGACATTATGTTTGATACAAGCAGCTTATAATATAAGCTAATATAAAAGATGCCACAGTCCAGTCTATTCATGAGACAAATAAGGTCATTAGAAAGATTAGAGGTGACTCTCAAGTTTCAGCATTTGGGAAACAATGATGCTCTGAACTTTATTGTTTTCAGTGACGCTTCCCTTGGAAATCTCATTGATGGGGGCACACAAGTGGGAACCTTGATTGGTCTCATGGGAGAAGGAGGGAAGTTTTCTCCTCTCAGCTGGCAATCTAAGAGAATTTGACGTGTGGTGAGGAGTACTCTGGCAGGGGAAACTTTGGCCCTGTCAGATGGAATAGATAATGCTGTGTTTCTGGCTACCCTATTTTGTGAGCTCACCACTGGAAATGCTGAGATGAATGCTCCTCCCTTGATCTGTGTTACGGACAATCACTCTCTGTTTGATGCGCTTAAGTCAACGAAACAGGTCTCTGAGAAACGACTTCGACTGGACATCAGCAGTATAAAGGAGCTCATACAGAGCAAAAGGATAAAGAAAATACTCTGGTCCGATACAAAAACTCAACTCGCTGACTGTCTTACAAAAAAGGGAGCATCTGCTCTGGTGTTATTGAAAGCACTCTGTGAAGGACTATGGTGCTATGGAAAGCACTCAGCTTAGGACTGTAGATATTAAGCTTAAAAAAGGGTAAATTTGAAAAGATTGAACACTTCCAATTGTGTGTGTAGCAACTGTTCTGTTTATGGTAATTTTGGATTTTGTTATACATTTTTTTATTTATAACTTAAAAAAAGGTTTTATTTCTTTAAGTAAAGGGAGATTGTTAACCTGTTATTCCTCCCCTACTCTGTTCATTACAGCATAAGGTGCTTCTATTCTGTTAAATACGGTACGGTGTGCCGAAGGTCTCTCAGCGCATGTGCAGCGCGGGTCGTTCAGTGTGTGAGTGATGGTGATGCCGAACACTGGAATAAAGTTGTATAGACAATAAACGTAGGTATATCAGGATATACCTATAAGCAAGAGCCTCGTCAGACTGGTCGTGGAGGTGGTGTTGCCACTATCTTCAGTGTTTTTCTCACCATTACCCAGAGAACACAGTATAGATTTAATTCTTTTGAAGTGCTTGGCCTTAATGTTACACTATCGCACATGCACACAAAAAAAATCCCTGATGTCTCTTGCTCTAGCGACCGTGTACAGACCACCAGGGCCCTACACCGATTTTCTTAGAGAATTCGCAGATTTTCTTTTAGACCTATTGGTTAACTTTGATAAAGCGTTATTTGCAGGAGATTATAACATTCATGCTGACGACACAAACAATGCGTTAGGACTCACATTTATGGACCTACTAAACTCATTTGGGGTTAAACAAAACATCACTAGAGCAACTCATCATCGTAATCATACACTAGATTTAATAATATCACACAAAATAGATGTCACTGACATAGATATCATACCTCAAAGTGATGACATCACAGACCATTACCTCATAACGTACACACTACCTGTAGAACAGACTAACTGTGTCTCACCACGTTATTGACTCGTTAGAACTATTATTCTGACCACTAAAGACAGCATAACAGCATAGGCGCTATATTCACTAGCACATTAGACACTGTTGCCCCAATCAGATTACAGAAGGTTAGAGATAAACCGCTTGCACCGTGGTATAATAGTCATACTCACACCCTCAAGGGAGAAACCCGTAACCTTGAGCGAAAGTGGAGGAAAACTAAATTAGAGGTTTTTAGAATCGCGTATAAGGAAAGTATGTCCAACTGTAGACAGGCTCTAAAAGCTGCCAGGGCTGAGCACCTCAGCAAACACATACAGTAGGAAATAACCAGAACAATCCTAGGTTTTTATTTAACATAGTGGCTAGGTTAACAAAAAAACAGAAATCTGAACAAACTATTCCATCTCAGTTCAGTAGTGAGGATTTCATGAGATTCTTCACTGATAAAATCGAAAGTATCAGGAATAAAATAGGTGATGCTCAACATATGAAAGCAACTAGTGACCCAGCCTCACCTAAGGCTCTAGACACACAACTACAGTGCTTCACAAGCACAGGACAGGAAGAGTTAGATAAACTATTACAACAGCTAAATCAACAACTTGTTCACTAGACCCCATTCCAAATAAATTACTGAAAGAAGTGTTACATAAAGCTGGTGAGCCTCTTCTTTATATTATTAACTCCTTGCTATCTTTAGGTTACGTCCCTAAATCCTTCAAGTTGGCAGTCATTAGGCTACTCATCAAAAAACCTAATTTAGATCCAAATGACCTATCAAATTACAGACCGATTTCGCATCTTCCGTTTAAGTCTAAAATACTTGAAAAGGTTGTGTCTGTTCAACTGAGCTCCTTCCTACAGGAGAACAATATCCTCGAAGAGTTTCAATCAGGTTTCAGGCCCCATCATAGCACAGAAACTGCACTTGTGAAAGTCACAAATGACTTTCAAGGACAAGGACTGTATGTCACTATCAGTCCTACTTGACCTTAGTGCTGCATTCAACACTATAGAGCTCAACATTCTCCTAGATAGCTTACAAAATTACACAGGTATTCATGGACAGGCTTTAAGTTGGTTTAGATCCTACCTGTCTAATCGATACCATTCTGTAGAATTAAATGGTGTATCCTCCAGTTTATTACCAGTTAATCATGGGGTCCCTCAAGGATCAGTTCTAGGACCTCTACTTTTCTCGATATACATGCTTCCATTAGGGAACATTATTAGAAGACATGGGATTAGTTTCCACTGCTATGCTGATGACACACAGTTATATATCTCATCAAAACCAGATGAAATAGCTAAAGTGTCCAAATTAACTCAATGCCTTAGAGAGATAAAAGACTGGATGAGCTGCAATTTTCTGTTGTTAAACTCTGATAAGACAGAAATACTACTTATAGGTCCAAAAACCAGTACACAGAAACTCTCACAATTTAACTTCCATTTAGAGGGATGTACTGTTACTAGTAGCTCAACAGTGAAAGACCTGGGTGTTATATTAGACAGCAACCTGTCTTTTGAAATTCACATCGCCCATACCACAAAAACAGCCTTCTTTCACCTTAGAAATATTGCCAAGCTGAGAAACATCCTGTCTGTGATGCTGAGAAGCTAGTTCATGCTTTCATGACCTCTAGACTGGACTATTGTAATGCATTACTATGTGGTTGTCCTGCATCTTTAATAAATAGCCTGCAGTTAGTCCAAAATGCAGCTGCCAGAGCTCTCACTAGGACAAGAAAGTATGACCATATAACCCCAATTTTATCATCTATACACTGGCTACCTGTTAAGTTTAGAATTGATTACAAACTGCTGCTACTTACATACAAGGCTCTTAAAGGTTTAGCTCCCACGTATCTAACTAGTCTCCTAACATGTTACAATCCTTTACGCTCTCTGAGATCACAAAACTCAGGACTTCTGGTAGTTCCCAGAATATCTAAGTCCACTAAAGGTGGTAGAGCGTTTTCTTATTTAGCTCCCAAACTCTGGAATAGTCTTCCTGATAGTGTTCATGGCTCAGACACACTTTCCCAGTTCAAAAGCAGATTAAAAACTCATCGCTTTAGCCAGGCATACACATAATACATCCCATAATCTTGTGCACTATTACATTAGACAATCCCTCTACACTGCTTCTCTCTTTCTACCCATCCCGAAGGATCCAGACATTGTACCAGCTCCGATCTTCTTCCGTGCGATGAAGATCTTGGACCTCCACTGAGATGAGGCTGACTCTGTGAGAATCCTGAGACATCTACAGACTCCAGTTGGACTCTGTGATACTAAGAGGAGATCTGAACTCCATGTGATCCTTACACCAATACAGCATTTGTTTGACTGTATATTTGTAATCACACCCGCTAGTGTCACCCATATGAGGATGGGCTCCCCTTTGAGTCTGGTTCCTCTCAAGGTTTCTTCCTTACCAATTTAAGGGAGTTTTTCCTTGCCACTGCTGCCTGAGTCACCTCAGACTTGCTCATTGGGGATAAATACATATACTTGCATACATACATACACACTGTGAACTATATATATATATATATATATATATATATATATATATATATATATATATATATATATATATATATATATATATATATCTTGAATTTTTATTATATTAATTCTTTATATTTCTCCTTATGTTTACCTTCTGTTCTATGTTTATGTTCTGTAACGCTGCTTTGAGACAATGTCCATTGTAAAAAGCGCTATACAAATAAACTTGAATTGAATTGAAGAGTGTAATTATAAATAATGTCCTTCCTACAGATATATGTATGAAACCCCTTTTTAACAGCTGGGCATCACCTGAAACCTATAAAACCATGACCCACAGCTAATACCGCCTGACTAGCTACAGTAGTTACTTCTTGATAACCTATAATATGTATGCAGTGGTGCAACGGGTTTGGATTCTCAGCGATGGGATGGTGAACTGTCTGATCTTCCTTTACCTAAGTAGATTAACAACACAAAATGGGAAATAGTTGATAGTTAATAGTTTTGTCTGACTAACAAAAAAAATCTAATCATTCAGTAGCACGGTGCCTTTACCGGTGATTACTACACTTACTTTGAAACTAGTGCGTAATGTATATCACCAGAACATGATAATGCAATAACAGTATGATGTCCTAAACTCCTAGGACATAGGTCACTAACAGCCGGAACGCGGTCTGGGTCCGGACCCAGAAGCTGCCCAATCCGGACCCGGACCTACAGCCAAAACAAAAGGTTATGATTTAAAACTTGACGAAGCGCTTCTATTTTAACCGGCACAGCTTTTGCAGTCTTTATGGTAAAGGTAATGGAAACGCACAGACCAATCAAGTCTGTGCGTTCCTGAAGTAAACACTGCGACTCAACAGTGAAAGAAAGATGAGAGAGAATTAGAGTAAAGTTACACATGAAGTAGAAAACAAAGGGAGAGAAACAGACGAGTGAGAAGGAGAAAGGGAGAGAAACAGTAGCGTGAGACGGAGAAAGGGAAACAGATGCGTGAGACGGAGAAAGGGAAAGAAACAGACGAGTGAGACGGAGAAAGGGAGAGAAACAGACGAGTGCAACGGAGACTGATTTCTCTTCACACGTCACACTTCACCAGAATGTCTCATATTATGAGGCATTGTGAAATACAGAGGTGGGTAGTAACGAGTTATATTTACTCCGTTACATTTACTTGAGTAAGTTTTTGAAAAAATTATACTTCTAGGAGTAGTTTTAAATCACTATACTTTTTACTTTTACTTGAGTAGATTTGTGAAGAAGAAACTGTACTCTTACTCTGCTACATTAGGCTACAATGAGCTCGTTACTTTTCTTTTTACCTCTTTGGTATTCTATGCATCAATTTTAATGTTTTATTTTGACAGATAGAGAAACTTCCGCTAAGGCTCTACCACGTGACTGTGTTTCACCAATCAAACGTAGTTGTGCAGTCTCGTCACGTTACCATACTCAAATTCAGCGGCGGGACGGGTTAGTTAGCAACACAGCAGTTTTGTCGAGTTCAGCTGTTTCGAGTTTTTTTTATGTGCTCAACTTTACTCAGCGCCGCAAGAGCCGACAGATGACATCAGACGTGTCGTTTCTTGCAGCGCCGAACACACATATTTAAAGGGATAGTTCACTCAAAATGAAAATTCTGTCATCATTTACTCACTCTCATGTTGTTACAAACCTGTATAAATTTCTTTGTTCTGATGAACATGAAGGAAGATATTTTGAGAAATAAAAACAACTTTGCAACCAGAAGCTTTAGCTTACCTGAAACTAAGGAAAGTACTAGAGGCTTCCTGAAATTAATTAAAAGAGTAGAGATGTATTTCATTATTATTGCCCTTTCATCAAGGCATCAAATGTGCAACAATCACAACACAAAATAAATGAAATGAAATTTTATGAGAATTTATGGGCTGCATCGTTCTAGTTCTGCCTGGTAAAAAAGTATAAAGGTTTGGAAATTTGTGTTACTTGTGCATATTTATTTTTTATTTATTATTATTTTATTTATTAAGTACTTGAATTTACCTGAATTATTTTAATTTAAGCTATTTTGTAATTAATTAATTAATTTTAATTTATTTTATTGATTGGATGAGCCATAATTTGCCTAAAGATTATTTTGTATTTTTGTCTGTCTGATTGTTGTTGTGTTAAAAGATAAATCAGAAGTACTTTTTTACTCTTATTCAAGTAATTATTTGGATGTCTACTTTAAAAGTACTTTTACTTGAGTACAATTTTTGGCTACTCTACCCACCTCTGGTGAAATACCATTATGAGACGACAAAAAAAATTTTGGACAAACATATCCACTCTAATCTGAAGACAGCGTCCCTGAGACAGATTTCCCCAGGTCTGAGGAAAGTAGCCCTATACATCCTAACCATGTTTGGCTCTACATACAACTGCGAGGCAGCTTTCTCTACAATCAACATAATCCAAACTAAATATGGTTCCAGGCTCACTAATGAGCACCTCCACATGTGTATGAGAACGGCCCTGACTATATTCAAGCCCAGGTTTAACATCCTGCCAAGTCAAGCTAGAGCTCAGTTCTCTGACTGAGATATAAAAGGGAAAGTTAAGCACTTTATTTAAACATACACAATTTTCACATTTTATTTATTTTCTCTTATTTTGAAATGTAGCCTTACTTTTATTTATTTAATGAGAGAATGTTTTACATACAATCATACATATGTTCAGTTCTATGTTATGTAACAATAAATATTGTCAAAATGTTTTTGAATTGTACTGAATTTATTTGATTTGACAGTCAGGTATTGATTGCTTGCAGATGTTGATACAACTACTAGGCTACTTAAATATATATCACACTAACTAGTTAGACATTATGATCTTCCGGACCTTTGCTTCAAGAAATTTTCTCTTACTGGACCTCTTTAAATTTTAGTTGAATACCTCTGTCCTAGGACATAACCCCAGAGCAGCAAACATAGCATTCGTAAGGCCTTCGAATCAAGTAAAAAAATAAAAGGGTAAACAGTGTTCTTTATGTCAATAAAACAACAAACCCAACAGTGCTCAAAGCGCTTGTCATTGGTGTATACAACTCAAATTAAAATTTTATAACTTCTTTACGAGCTTGTCTGGCAACAGAGATTTCATAATGTGCCGCAATTGCAAATAGGTCATCCTTCCTGCACTTATTTAGCTGTTCTATGGTGGGATCTTTAATAAATGACTGTAAATCAAACAAAGCCATGTTTCGATTATTAATTCCCACACAGCACACACCAAAAAAAACAATAACAACACTAATGCCAGTACCCCTAGCGGTAAAGCGCAAACATACAAATTAGCCTATAGGCTCCCCACAACTATGCTGATGATGCCAACACACACCAAAAATATTGAACACGGGAAAAACTATCCCGGACGAGCCCCCATTTGTTATGACCCCAAATGGTGTTTAGGGGTATGGTTGGGATGTAACAATATGAAATGATTATAAAGTTAGATTTCTGGTGTGTATGTGGCAATCAACGACAAGGACAACAAATAGTGGGCAAAACCTGTCTCTATTATCATACAAATGGTGGTGACAAAAGTGGTATATGTATGATAATTACAGAAACAAGATAACAAAAAACACAAAGGGGAAAAGAGCCATGAGCGGTGCCAAAACAAAGAAATTAGCAAAACAAAACTGTGCTAGCTTGAACATAACCCTCTAACCTGAACTACAAAGAAAAGTAATAAAAACAAATCTTCAGCGTCGATGACGCCCTAACTAACCTATACTTCCTATAAAAACAAAAGATACAGAGGGTGGCACGCGCTCCTAACCTAGTGTGTCTAATACAGAAAAGCTTACCTACGTGTTGCACAATGTATGTCACGTGACGTACTCACCTGTCCAGTTTTCCCCAAAATAAACAAAGTTATATCCACAAAGCGAAAAACACAGGCATCCAGATGCAGAACGAGTGACCCTCAAGTCACATACACAAAGTGACCCTCAAGTCACATACACAAAGTGACCCGTAAGTTACATACACAAAGAGACCCACAAGTCACGTACACAAAGTGACCCGCAAGTCACGTACACAAAGTGACCCGCAAGTCACGTACACAAAGTGACCCTCAAGTCACGTACACAAAGTGACCCGCAAGTCACGCACACAAAATAACTAACAAATTGGGATACATGAACAGTCTGACATACTAAAACGGAATGAACAACAATAGAGCCCTCTAACAAATTAGCACACATCTTCTCTCTCCTTCTGTTTCTGTCTCTGATTCTGATTCTAATCCTGATTCTGATCCTGGTTGATTGGTGGATCGACGGGTGATGTCACACAGGATAATGAAGATTGACAGGAGATGTCCAATGGTAGGATCTGAAAAGATAGATAGTGGAGCAAAGAGAGAGAGAGAGAGAGAACAAGAACAAGCAAAACAGCGAACCCACAAACATAGTTCGTAACAGTCACATACACATACATGCTTTATGAGCCTGGGGTCAGAACGCAGGGTCAGCCATAGTACGGCACCCCTGGAGCAGGTGAGGTTAAGGGCCTTGCTCAAGGACCCAACGTTGATGTCTCAGCAGCTTGTGGGCTTGATATAAAATTGAAAGTTCAATACAGTGTTATCCATACCCGTACTTCACAGGTTCTTAAATATAAACAATTTGGAACTGTGTTAGCAGGAGCTCCTGAGAAACTCATAAATTAGCTCATCATCTGAATACAATATAGATTCAACACCAACTTCTCCATGCCAAAGCTTTCAAATGCTTAATTTTGGAGGTACAGCATATGTAGAATGTTATTTAATGGATTGATTAATAGGTTGTTCTAAAAATCATGGTATTGGCAACTACTTTTCGAATGTCTGAAAACTTCATGAGGCAGAATCCAACTGTTCTTAATATTAGCAAGCACTAGATAATAATGTGCTTTTGATCAGATGTACTAAAGCACAAGGTTATAGGATGTATTATGAGTATGCCTGGCTAAAGAGACATGTCTTTAATCTATATTTAAACGGAAGGCTATTTCAAAGTTTAAGAACTAAATACGAAAACACTCTCCTGGCTTTAATAGACTTTGGTATTCTGGGAACTACCAAACATCCAAAGTTTTGTGATCTCAACAAGCGTGACGGATTGTAGCACATTAGAAGACTGGTTAAGTACATGGGAGCTAAACCGTTTAGAGCCTTCTAAGTAAGTGATAACAATCTGACTGACAGACTGACTTAATTTCAGTGATTTTTTCTTAAAAATTATCAACTTACATACTGGATCCCCTAACTAAATGTTTTTTAAACAGATATTACAAGTGGCAAACAAACCCCTTCTAAAAAAAAATGAATTCTTCCCTTAGCACTGGCTATGTGCCTAAATCTTTTAAACTAGCGGTTATCAAACCTCTGATTAAAAAAGCCGACCTTGACCCATGCCAGCTCTCCAACTGTAGGCCACTATCAAACCTCCCCTTTATCTTCAAGATTCTAGAAAAGGTTGTAACAAAGCAGTTATGCTCATACCTGCATAATAAGATGGCGGCGTGGCAATAGCACGATTCAATACGGTGCTATTTAATTTTTTAAGGTTTTATTTCCGACCTCAGAAGACTACAGGGGGTAGTCCGGACTGCTGAGCGAATCATTGGCACAACTCTCCCCACTCTCCAAGACCTGTACTTCTCCAGAGTGAGCAAAAGGGCAAAGAAAATCACTCTGGACCCCTCACATCCAGCACACTCACTCTTTGGACTGTTGCCATCTGGTCGACGCTACAGAGCCCTGAGCACCAAAACGACCAGATATAGGAACAGTTTCTTCCCTCGGGCAATCCATCTGATGAACACTTAACATACATCTGATGAACACCTAACATACACAGAACAAACTCTATTCTTACATTGTTTACAAGTTCTCATTTATATTTTAATTTGCACATCTATATTTGAATTTGCACATGTATAATTCAATTTGCACATTTATATTTCAATTTGCACATTCTTATTTTCCATTGTACATACAACTGTCTATTATATGTGTGTTCATTTCTTATCATTGCCATTCTGTTTACACTGTGGAGCTCCTGTACTAGAAAAAATTCCTCGTATGTGAAAACATAGTTGGCAATAAAGACCTTTCTGATTCTGATTCTGATTGACTGTTGCTAGGACATGGACACCAGAGACAGCCTTGTTCATGCATACAACCACCAGGAATTAATAGAGTACAGAAATCGTGCAACAACCAACCTGCACGATGATGTACTGGGTATGCTTTGTGACCTCGGCTTGCTGCAGAGACCAGGCCTCCAGTCCTCGGTGTCGCCTGATACCGGAGACCAGGAGAAGGGACGCCAAAAGCAGTGCATGAGGAAGCGGAAGCGTGGTAAGCGGGCGGGTGTCCGTGCTAGGCTAAAAACAAACCCTAGCCGGCCGGCTCTCCCGTCCATTCTACTAGCCAACGTTTGCTCCCTGGACAATAAACTGGACTACATCCGACCCAAACGTTCTACACGGCGAGAGATTAGAAACTGCTGCGTGTTTGTTTTCACGGAGACGTGGCTCAGCGACAGAATTCTGGACGCCGAATTCTCCTCCTAGCGCTAATGCTAAAGAGGCGTGAGCTATAAGTGAGCTATACAGCGAAGTGAGCTATACAGCGCTATTAGCGACCTACATAATGTTCACCCTGGCGGACTGTTCATCATTGCCAGAGATTTCAACAATGCAAATCTCAAGTCAGTGCTCCCTAAATTCCATCAACATGTCTTTGTTATGCGAGGGGAAAACACGCTGGATCTTGTTTACACAAACATTCCCGGCGCGTACTATGCGGAGCCCCGCCCACACCTCGGCTACTCAGACCACATCTCTGTTATGATAATTCCAACATACAGACCACTCGTCAGATGCTCAAAACCGGTTCTGAAGCAGGTGAAAACCTGGCCAGCAGGAGGCACCTCTGCTCTTCAGGACTGCTTTGAGTGCACTGACTGGAACATCTTCAGAGAGGCTGCAACCAATGGTGACTCCATCAACTTGGAGGAGTACACGTCAACAGTGACCAGCTACATTAGCAAGTGCATTCATGACGTGACCGTCTCCAAGACCATCACCACACGCTCCAACCAGAAGTCGTGGATGACTGCTAACGTGCATGCGCTGCTGAGGACTAGAAACCTAGCCTTCAGAAAAGGGGACAGGGCGGCCCTAAGAACAGCAAGGGACACACTGTCCCGAGCCATTAGATAGGCAAAGCGTGCACATTCCCAGACAATCCAAAGCCGCTTCCAAGACAGCGGAGACACCCGTCGCATGTGGCAGGGCATACAGGCGATCACAAACTACAAGACAGCTTCACCTGCTTGTGATAGCGACGCCTCCCTCCCAGATGCGCTGAACGACTTCTACACTCGGTTTGAGGTGCAGAACATCGTAGCGGCAAGGAAGATGATCCCTCCCCCCCATGACCAGGTACTCTGTCTATCCATGGCCGACACGAGGAGAACTCTATGCAGAGTTAACCCATGGAAGGCTGCTGGACCAGACAACATTTCAGGCAGGGTGCTCAGGGAATGTACAGAACAGCTAGCGGATGTCTTTACTGACATCAACATTTTCCTGAGCAGCGCCATTGTTCCTACGTACCTCAAAACTACCACCATTGTCCCTGTCCCAAAGAAGTCTACAGTGTCCTGCCTCAATGACTATCACCTCGTTGCACTCACACCCATCGTTATGAAGTGCTTTGAGAAGCTCATCATGAGGCACATCAAGACCCAGTTACCACCCTCACTGGACCCCTTACAGTTCGTGTATTGTCCAAACTGCTCCACAGACGATGCCATTGCCATGCCCCTTCATTTAGCCCCTTTACCCATCTTCACAATAAAGACACTTATGTATGAATGCTGTTCATAGACTTTAGTTCAGCATTCAATACAATCATCCTTCAGCACCTGATTGGGAAACTGAGCCTGCTGGGACTAAACACCTCCCTCTGCAACTGGATCCTGGACTTCCTGACTGGGAGACCTCAGTCAGTCCAGAGCGGGAACAGCATCTCCAGCACCACCACACTAAACACTGGAGCCCCCAGGGCTGCCTGCTCAGTACACTGCTGTTCACCTTGCTGACTCACGACTGTGCAGGAATGCACAGATTGAATCATATTATCAAGTTTGCCGATGACACGACTGTGGTGGGTCTCATCAACAAGAGCGACGAGTCAGCATAACCTGTCTCTGAATGTGGATAAAACTAAAGAGATGGTTGTTGACTTCAGAAGAGCGACAGAGCTTCCACGACGTAGAGATCGTCAAGAGCACCAAATTTCTTGGCGTTCATCTAGCGAAGAACCTCACCTGGTCACTCAACACCAGCTCCATCACCAAGAAAGCCCAGCAGTGTCCCAGAAAAGCACATCTCCCTCCCCCCATCCTGACCATGTTCTACAGAGGGACCATTGAGAGCATTCTGAGCAGCTGCATCACTGTCTGGTTTGGGAACTGTACGATCTCGGATCGCAAGACCCTGCAGTGGATATTGGGGTCTCTCTTCCCTCTATCATGGACACTTACACCACACACTGCATCCGCAAAGCCAACAGCATTGTGGATGACCCCACACACTCCTCACACACTCTTCACCCTCCTGCCATCTGGAAAAAGGTATTGAAGCATTCGGGCCCTCATGACCAGACTGTGTAACAGTTTCTTCCCACAAGCCATCAGACTGCTGTTTTGTGCACTTTTTTGCTCTTTTGCACAAACTGTCCAACATTTCAGTCATTTTGCACATACTGTACAATATTTCAGTCGTTTGCTGTTTTTGCTCAATTCTATAAATTATCTCAAGGACCTGCTGCTAAGAAACTATGTTCATTCTAGTATTACTGCATATATTGTTTGAACATTCAGTATTCACATACAGTATTTACACTGGTTGACGCTGTTTCTGCTTACTGTTTATTGTCTTTTGTGTATTGTATTATTTGTACTTTTTGTATTGTCTTGTAACTTTTTGTCTTGTCCTGCACTTTTTGCACCAGGTTGCACAGTTGCACTTGTGGCTAGGACTACTTACAATTAAGGACTACTTAAGTCCTTAGCTCTGTCTTTGTTTTATGTAGCACCATGATCCTGGAGAAACATTGTCTCATTTCACTATGTACTGCAACATCTATATATGGTTGAAATGACAATAAAAGTTTCTTGACTTGACTTGGCTAGGCTTGACTTGGAATAACATTCATGAAATATACTGTATCAGTCAGGATTTAGGCCTCGTCAAAGCACAGAGACAGCACTGGTTAATGCTGTACATGACCTGTTACTGGCTACTGATCTGGGTTGTGTCTCCTTGCTGCTGTTACTTGAAATTAGTGCAGCTTTTGACATGATTGATCATAATTTTTACATAATAGGCTAGAACCTGTTGGTGTTAAATGGTTAGTCCTCTCCTAGCTCAGGTCTTATTTGACTGATCGTTGTCAGTTAGTAGCTTATAAATGGTGACTTCTCTAAACATTCTAAGGTTCTGTTTCAGGCCCATTGCTTATCTCCCTATATTCTGTATGCTACCCCTTGGTACATTTATTTGTGGCAATGGTATTAGCTTCCACTGTTGTGCCTATGATATGCATCTATATGTTTGAGCTAAGTCTGATGAGAGACACCAGCTTAATTCAACTGAAGAATGTGAAGAAGACATTAGACAGTGTATGCTTGCTACTTAATACTTCCTCCTTAACTCTAGCAAGACATAAGGGTTTTTGCTAGCAGGCAGCCAGAAATAAGCTTTCTGATATTAGAGTCTATTTTATCTTGTGCACAAGTAAAATACCTTGGTGTGTTTATTGACTTCAGTCTTTCATTTAAATCTCACATAAATATCACAAGGGTAGCTTTCTTTCATGTCAGAAATATTGATAAGATAATAAATATGATGTCACTACATGATACAGAAACACTAGTTTATGCCTTTGTTACCTATTGGTTGGATTATTGTAATACTTTACTGTCTTTAGTTAGTATAAAAGCAGCAGCTAGTGTCCTAACTAAAACCAGAAGATATGAACAAATCACTCTTATCCTGTAAACACCGAATTGGCTCCAAGTGAAATTTTGCATTGATTATAAAATACTATCCCTGACCTATACAGCACTGAATTTTCTCACGCCACAGTACTTGAGCGAATAATTATTTTTTTTTTTATCCTTTAAGCTTACATTGATCAAAAGGTGCAGGCTATTTGGTAGGACCTCAAGTACTAAAGACAACAGCAGGGGGTAGAGCTTTTTCTTACATAGCCCCACAGGTATGGAACATCCTTCCAATTAGTGTTCAGAACTCAGACACAGTCTTAGTGTTCAGGCTGAGAACACATTTGATTAGTCTAGCCTTTTATAAGTAGCTTTTCTTAGGTAAAGGTGCAGACCTGAAGGGTTCATGGGCATAGAGTGTTTGGTGAACTGGGATGTCTGGATGCTGTTGCCTTACTACTCTCACGAGTTGCTCAGGTTCGCTGACTGTGGAGTGGTTGGATGCTTTATGTCCTAGGAAGCCCTCATGTTTGTGTCACCTTCTGGCTTTCCCTTTTTGTTATGCTCTCATAGCTAGTCTTGCCAGAGTCTGTTGGGGATTGATCAGCATGACGGGCCTGTGACCCTTGGGATTGCTGTGGATGGGGCTGCCTGGAGCCTGTCTTTTTGAACTACTGTTACATCAGTCAATTTTGTGGTTGGAGCTTTATCAGCAATAATTTGGGGTGCTGTTGAGCAGCCAATGGAGTGAGATGTCTGATTTGAGACTCTTGCAGTGTTTATGGTAATTATTTTATAACACAATTTAGATTACCTTTTTGATATATTTACCCCTAGGGTATTTTGATAAAGTTTTTTTCACCACTTGGACATATTATCATGGCTGGTAAAACATCTAAAACCCATTCCACCACGACCCAACAACTGAGGCCTGCTACACAGGTAGCGACCCCGGAGCCTGGGGCTCTGTCTTCACCCCGCAGCTCTACCTCTCCGAGAGAAGTCATGCAAGTAACTGATGCGGAGTCCCTGAAGGGAGAACTGCTAGACTCGTTAAAGCAAGACGTTGCTGAGATTTTTGAGAAATAAAGATGTCCGTTTTCCCCGACCACACGGCCAAGGTGGCTTGGGCTCGAGCCGCCTTTAATGAGGTCAGGAGGCCATTTGGTACTGATCATGTGTTCTTAAATTCATTTATACTTAAATGTGTCCTGTTAAATTTAATTTCGATAATCCTGGTGTAGGCCCATCTGTTCGTTTCTTTAGCTGGAATATACGTGGCATGAGTAGCCCATCTAAATGTGGTAAAGTTTTTAGCCATTTGAAACGGCTTAATTCTGCCATAGTGATTTTGCAAGAAACTCATCTGAAATTTAAAGATCATTATAGGCTGCAGGCTTCTTGGATAGGGCATGTCTTTCATTCTAACTTTAACTCTAAATCAAGAGGAGTTGCTATTTTGATCAATAAAAATATTCAGTTTCTACCTACTGATGTTATTGCTGATAAAAATGGTAGTTACCTTATGGTTGTAGGCATGTTAATGCAAACAAAGGTGCTGCCGATAAATGTCTATGCACCTAACTTTGATGATGTTGAATTCTCCAACAGATTACTTAGTAACATACCTCATTTAAATTCTTATTTGTTGTACTTGGCCCAGTGCTAGATAGATCTAGTTCACGACCAATATCTCAGTCAGCTATGTCAAAATCCTTTTCTGACTTTTTGAACCAGAATGGTTTGGTTGACCCTTGGGGAGTTCATAATTTAATTTTTTAATTTTTTTAATCCTTTAATTAAAAAATTCTCCTTTTTCATGCAGGTTCACCAATAATACTCAAGAATAGATTATTTCTTCATAGATAACAGCTTGAACTTGTCTGTTGCTTCCATTGATTACTCAAGTATTTTAATATCAGATCATGCACCACTATTTCTGGATATTCAGCTGTCCACACAGAGATCTACTCCCCCCCTTTGGAGATCTAATTCTCTATAGTTGGCAGATAACAAATTTTGTGAATTTCTGTCTAATTCTGCTGATGAGTTTCTCCTTTTTAATTCGAACAAACTTACATCATCATCTTTACTTTGGGAGTCACTGAAGGCTTTCCTTAGGGGGAAGATAAAAAACATAAGGCCAAGCTTACAGAACTCACTTCTGCTATTGGTATTCTTGACCAAGTGTGCGCATCCAATCCCTCCCCAGAACAGTTTAAGAAACGTCTTAACCTTAAGACAGAATTTGATCTTATCTCCTCTAGGGAAGTAAAGCGATTGTTATTGCAGACACGTGGCACTTACTATGAACATGGGGATAAAGCAAATCGACTATTGGCTCACCAACTGAAACGTCAATCTGCCTCTCGTTTGATACCTAAAATTAATAATCATGTTAATGTAATTGTTACAGACCCGGTAGAAATTAATGCAATGTTCAAATCGTTTTATACCTCTTTGTATAAATCTGAATTTCCGGGTGATACTACTATTATGAATCAGTTTTTGGACAACCTTGAAAACCCTACCATTCATTCTGACCATGTACAAGAACTAGATGCCCCACTCTCCCTTGAAGAAATAAAATTCTCAATTAAAGCGATGGAGTCCAATAAAGCCCCAGGACCTGATGGGTATCCTATTGAGTTCTTCAAGAAATTTGTTAATAAATTAGCACCTCTACTTTTGTCAGTGTTTAATGAATCCTAGGAAAATGGTTTGCTCCCAACTACTATGACCCAAGCCACGAAATCTCTTCTTTTGAAGAGTGGCAAAGATCCAACTTTATGTGGTTCCTATAGGCCTCTATCTTTGTTAAATGCTGATGTAAAAGTTCTGGCAAAAACTATAGCTCTGCGCCTAGAGAGAGTGTTGGAGTATTTTCCATTGAAGCATGGGACACGTCAGGGCTGCCCTCTCTCTCCATCTTTATTTGCCTTGGCCATTGAACCATTGGCCATTTCATTACGATCCTCTACTCCACCTGCCTCGCCGGGTGCCTTGCTTGCCCCACCTGCCTTGCCGGGTGCCTTGCTTGCCCCACCTGCCTTGCCGGGTGCCTTGCTCCCCCATCTGCCTCGCCGGATGCCTTGCTCCCCCCTCCTTGACCTTGTCAGGACTATCATTAAGACGAATTGCCGCGTCTGGAGCCGTGCCTCGAGGGGTGGTACTGTCAGGACTCAGCCCGGACTTTGGCCATGTGCTTTTGTTTGTTTTGTGTCATGTGTCTGCCCAGCCCTTGTCTTTTCCTCCCTGCCTCTGCACACCTGTTCCTCATGTGTCTAATTCTTATTAGTATTTAGTTGAATCCTCTACTGTTGTCTGTTGTTTTTTGTTGTTGTCATCGTTATCTGTTGTCTGGTCTCTAGTCTGTGTCCCTGTTTTGTGTTTTTTATTTAATAAACTTGTTTATTTTATGCTATCCTGCATTTGGGTCTATTTTATCCCTGCGTCGCTGACAATATTATTCATATCAGAAGGATATTACTCTCTATGACCAGTATTGCTCCTAAAGCAGTGGTTACATAGAAACAGATTTATCATTATCTTTGTGGAACATGATCTGTTCATAATAATTTTGTCTCTTACACAAGGCTAAAGAAATTCTCATTAAAATTCACAATTTTTACCCCTGTAAGTTACTTATATCTAAGCGTATGTATATTCAAGCAGAATGTTCATTTTGTGGATTTGAAAATGAATTGGTGCTTCCTCTGTTTTTTTTAGATATCTCTTGTGATGGTGAGGCCTGCACAACCACTTTTTAGTGATTTTTCGCTCTTCAGGTTACTACAGCACTGCAAGCATGCACTTCCTGGCTGTCCACAACACGCTGGAAACATCTGCCCTCACCAAGGAGAGGAGAAAGTGGCATGGGGTACAGCCATTCTACAGCACTCATGCTTTTTATTCCTTTTTATTTTCAGAGTGGCCAGAGGACACTGAAGCCAACAGTGCTACCTCTCCAGCCTACTGGGTCTTGTCTTGTTGCTGTCTTCTGTGCTGCTTGACCTGCTGCCACCTGGCCCAACTACAGACAAAAGAGGCTTGTTATTGGCTTTGGCATGTTTACTGTTGGAGACCCTTGCTCAGAAACTTGCTCACTGTAAATAAATGTGCATGTTTTGTGTAAAAAATGCTGTCCTTGGTGTCTGTGTTTTCCCTTGCAGCCTAAGTCACTACACAAAATCATTCTGGTCTGACATTTCAGCTTTGATTTTTGCATCCTTCAGTAACCCTAATAATATATATTATGTAATATTAGAAGAACCATAAAAGATCAGCAGTCAGCAACAGATTAAACACTCCTGAAAGTCAAACACCTGGTAGTTTCAGATCTACCAGATGCCAGCATGCCACTATAGTCATTCACTGTAACAGTTCCAAGCCTAGAAAAAGTGGTAGCCATCTTGCTTGGATATGCATCTTGCATATGATGACATAATGCTAGACATGAACCTTAGTTTCCTGGCCACCATCTGGGTGTCTGTGTTCAACTGTAGGTTCCATGCAGGAGTCTTCTAATGGCTTCCTTCTAGCACGGGTGCTCATGGAGGAGGTAGTCAGTAGGGTAGTGTGCAGACACAAAGAGGCTGTTTCTTCTATCAGAATCACTATACTCACCAAAGGGAGAAGGATGAGTCTTCTTTTTAATGAATCCAGTTATGCCCCTCTGACCATACTTTCTTGATTCGTTTAGTCGTTATCAATTATCAAATATATCAGTTTGCATTACAATAAGTACATTATAGAATGATTTACAATCTAGGAGGGCAGGAAATGTACATGATTTGCATGATGTTAGATTTCATCCATTTCATTACTGTATATTATAATTTAATTATTCTTATTCAATTGCTGAATTTAACTTCATAGACACTGTTCAGCACCTACAGTGGGAAAAACAAGGGGCAAATATGACCAAACAAAAACAACCAAGCTGGTAAAAATTTAATGTAACCCAGAAATTGAATGAACGCAGGCTGTTTTAAAATAATAACTGTAGAATTTATTTTCAGCAGGTTTCCTACCATTGAGTCTTCTGTGATGTCCTGAATATATCCTGCCTGCAACAGTTTGCCAGCACAGGTGTGTGGCCCACTGAAGCTGGCAACAGACCTGCTCCTCACCAGAAGACGCCAGTTGGATTCTGCGATACAGTAGAGGAGATGTGATCTCCATGTGATCTTTTGCATCAATACAACATTTGTCAGACTGTATATTTATAATCACACCTTCCAGTGTCACCCATATGAGGATGGGTTCCCCTTTGAGTCTGGTTCCTCTCAAGGTTTCTTCCTTTACCATCTAAGGGAGTTTTTCCCACTGCTGCCTGAGTCATCTCAGACTTGCTCATTGGGGATAAATATATCTAATATTAATCTTGAATTTTGTATTCTATTAATCTTTATATTATTCTTTTATATTAACATTTTGTTCTATGTTTATGTTCTGTAAAGCTGCTTTGAGACAATGTCAATTGTAAAAAAGCGCTATACAAATAAACTTGAATTGAATTGAATTGAATGATTGTTTTTAGAGGGTATGAATAGAAAAGACATAAAACCATACAGTGTAATTTATAGGTTGCTTGCCAACTGACACAGTGTTTCTTTTATGTTTCAGATAAGTAAATGTCCCATTCAGGCCAGTTTTGGTAATGTACCACGTTATCTTTGTGGATTATATCTTCCCAAAGTACAGTATGTAATTAGGGCCATTGTGCTTTACAATCACATCCTGCCTTTCTTCAAGTTTTGACCCTGTTTTCTTTTTGCACATTTTAGGGAAACCGTGATCAATCACCCTCCATTTCTGACGCTGCCCCTTTGGCGACCTCTGTACAGACAGCTAGACAACATCTCACATATAATAGCATCAGTGTAACGTATTAATCTGATCCTTGTTTAGGATAACTACTCACCTGCATACATACAGCTTGTCACAGAACACTGTAGGGTCCCCTCAAACCTACCAGAGACGGTCAACAGCTTTCTAAAACAGGCATCATGGAAAAAGCCAATGCTGGTCTCATTTGGGCCCAGCACATCACTGCAGCACTCCACCCTATATATACATATGTATATGTGTAAACACTTGATGTTTAAATAGTATTTTTCTGTTTTGTTTGTAGTTGTGTGCTATATTATATAGTTATATTATAGTGTAGTTATATTGCATTTTATAAATTGAATATTTAGGTGTGTGCTTTTGTTTTTAGTTTAATTTACTTTGTTACTATTTTGTAATAATTTATAACTTTTATAAAGTTATGTTTTAAATATAATTATATTCTTTTATATACCATTGACTGGTCACTGATTTATTTCACACTTTTCAGTAATCACTCTGTAAGCCGGGATGGTAAAACATTTTATTACTCTTTATTTTTGCATACTGAAGCACCTTAGCAGAGATCTTTAAATAAGTAATGGAGTAATCATGAGTACAGTTAATTAGGAATTCTAATAAATAAAACATTAAAACAGAATAAAAATACAATAAAATCAACACAGTAAAATTCATTAAAAAAGACAATAACCATAACAGTACATAATTATAGAGAAGCCATATTTTGCATATAATTAAATTGCCAGTATCAATAAACTATTTAGTAGTGAAAAATTTACACATGTTTGGCATCAGGAATATTTATGTAGACTAACAGTTGTGATTTCAAATCTGAATTAAATATTTAAATCTTAGCTGTGGTAGGATTCTTGTGGGTAGGGGGACTTGAATTTTTTCACACATGGCACTCTCTCTCCTTTAGTTTCTTTCTTTCTTTCCCTCTCTTTTCTCTTTTTTTCCTCTTTTTCTGTCCTTCCCCTTCTTCTTCCCTACTTCCCCACCCGAAACAGACTATTGTTCCCCAGCTTATCTTAATAGAGTGGCTTAATTGAGCTGGCTAGAGATCCATCCATCCATCCATTTTCTACCGCTTATCCGGGGCCGGGTCGCGGGGGCAGCAGTCTAAGCAAGGACGCCCAGACTTCCCTCTACCCAGACACTTCCTCCAGCTCTTCCGGGGAATACCGAGGCGTTCCCAGGCCAGCCGAGAGACATAGTCCCTCCAGCGTGTCCTAGGTCTTCCCCGGGGCCTCCTCCCGGTTGGACATGCCCGGAACACATCCCCAGGGAGGCGTCCAGGAGGCATCCGGAACAGATGCCCGAGCCACCTTAGCTGATTCCTCTCGATGTGGAGGAGCAGCGGCTCTACTCTGAGCTCCTCCCGGGTGACCGAGCTCCTCACCCTGTCTCTAAGGGAGCGCCCAGCCACCCTGCGGAGGAAACTCATTTCGGCCGCCTGTATCCGGCATCTTGTCCTTTCGGTCATGACCCAAAGCTCATGACCATAGGTGAGGGTAGGAACGTAGATCGACTGGTAAATAGAGAGCTTCGCCTTGCGGCTCAGCTCTTTCTTCACCACAACAGACCGGTACATCGACCGCATCACTGCAGAAGATGCACCGATCCGCCTGTCGATCTCCCGCTCCATCCTTCCCTCACTCGTGAACAAGACCCCAAGATACTTAAACTCCTCCACTTGAGGCAGGAGCTCTCCACCAACCTGAAGGGGGCAAGCCACCCTTTTCCGGTTGAGAACCATGGCCTCAGACTTGGAGGTGCTGATTCTCATCCCCGCCGCTTCACACTCGGCTGCAAACCGTCCCAGTGCACGCTGAAGGTCCTGATTTTCTGCAAAAAGCATAGACGAAATCCTGTGGTCCCCAAACCAGACTCCCTCCGGCCCCCGACTGCGCCTAGAAATCCTGTCCATATAGATAATGAACAGGACCGGTGACAAAGGGCAGCCCTGCCGGAGTCCAACATGCACCGGGAACAAGTCTGACTTACTGCCGGCAATGCGAACCAAACTCCTGCTCCGGTCATATAGGGACCGGACAGCCCTTAGCAGAGGGCCCCGGACCCCATACTCCCAGAGCACCCCCCACAGGTCACCACGAGGGACACAGTTGAATGCCTTCTCCAGATCCACAAAGCACATGTGGACTGGTTGGGCAAACTCCCATGAACCCTCCAGCAACCTGGTGAGGGTATAGAGATGGTCCAGTGTTCCACGACCGGGACGAAACCCGCATTGTTCCTCCTGAATCCGAGGTTCGACTATCGGCCGAATTCTCCTCTCCAGTACCCTGGCATAGACTTTTCCGGGGAGGCTGAGGAGTGTGATCCCCCTGTAGTTGGAACACACCCTCCGGTCCCCCTTCTTAAACAGAGGGACCACCACCCCAGTCTGCCAGTCCAGAGGCACTGTCCCCAGCCTCAATGCGACATTGCAGAGGCGTGTCAACCAAGACAGCCCCACAACATCCAGAGACTTGAGGTACTCAGGGCGGATCTCATCCACCCCCGGTGCCTTGCCACTGAGGAGCTTCTCAACTACCTCAGTGACCTCAGCTTGGGGGATCGACGAGTCCACAACTGAGCCCTCAGCCTCTGCTTCCTCAATGGAAGACATGTCGGTGGGGTTGAGGAGAACCTCGAAGTACTCCTTCCACCGTCCGAGGATGTCCCCAGTCGAAGTCAGCAGATTCCCACTCCACTGTAAACAGTGTGAGCAGGGCACTGCTTCCCCCTCCTGAGGCGCCGGACGGTTTGCCAGAATTTCTTCGAGGCCAACCGATAGTCCTTCTCCATGGCCTCACCGAACTCCTCCCAGACCCGAGTTTTTGCCTCCGCAACCACCCGGGCTGAAACTCGCTTGGCCCTCCGGTACCTATCAGCTGCCTCTGGAGTCCCCCGAGCCAACCAGGCTCGATAGGACTCCTTCTTCAGCTTGACGGCATCCCTTACTTCCGGGGTCCACCACCGGGTTCGGGGATTGCCATCACGACAGGCACCGGAGACCTTACGGCCACAGCTCCGAGTGGCTGCATCGACAATGGAGGTGGAGAACATGGTCCACTCGGACTCAATGTCTCCAACCTCCCTCGGGATCTGGTTGAAGCTCTGCCGGAGGTGGGAGTTGAAGTTCTCTCTGACTGGAGACTCTGTCAAACGTTCCCAGCAGACCCTCACAGAACGTTTGGGTCTGCCAAGTCTGTCCAACTTCCTCCCCCGCCATCGGATCCAACTCACCACCAGGTGGTGATCAGTTGACAGCTCCGCCCCTCTCTTCACCCGAGTGTCCAAGACATACAGCCGGAGGTCAGATGAAACAACCACAAAGTCGATCATCGACCTCCGACCTAGGGTGTCCTGGTACCATGTGTACTGATGGACACCCTTATGCTTGAACATGGTGTTCGTTATGGACAAACTGTGACTAGCACAGAAGTCCAATAACAGAACACCACTCGGGTTCAGGTCGGGGGGCCGTTTCTCCCAATCACGCCCCTCCAGGTGTCACTGTCGCCATACCGGGCGACGTCACGGACCTCGTTATTAAATTACTCATAAGGGGTATTTGAACCGCTCTTAGTCTGGCCTGTCACCCAGGACCTGTTTGCCTTGGGAGACCCTACCAGGGGCAGAAAGCCCCAGACAACATAGCTCCTAGGATCATTCAGGCACGCAAACCCCTCCACCACAATAAGGTGGCGGTTCGAGGAGGGGCTGGCTAGAGATTGACTTAACAAAACAACACTTTGGGTATTTGACATAACAAACCAATGTTGTTTCAACATAGGGCAAATAAATATACTTTATGAACATATATGCAAATATGGACAAAAAAGACCATATTTGTTTATAATAGTGCTATTGAATATTCTTGATATAAAAGAAAAGCCTTAGATTTACATAAAAAGTAATGTATGTTTAACAAATAACACATCACAGTATGATCACTCTAATTATGGGCATACATGACTTTAATGTTTGCAAACAATTTTTTTCATGTAAATCCAAGAGATTTTGTTTTCAGCATAGGTTGCTAAATGCAAGCCATTTCTAACCCAAATGTTATGGTCTCATATGACCAATTCAAAAGGTCTAATGATTTCATAATTACAAAAGGTCACATAGCCATACCCACAAAACAGCACAGATGTGGCAACATCATGTTTCAGGGCTTTTTCAGTCAAACTGGTGTATAATTTTTGTATGATAATTTACCTTTTAATAATCACTGAATCCTCTGTAATTTTGTACCATGTATAATACTTTCTAAAAGATTGTTAAATGCAATAATATTCCAGGTCATATTTTACTTCAAAAGATTAACACAGTAACACTTTAATCATTAGTGATGTATGTCACTTTATTATTCTCTTATACATGTAGTTAAAATACATAAAATTATTTTGTAGTAATAATACAATCAACATTTAGTGATTTATTCAAGATTGAGATACTACTGGTACAAAATAAAGCTGACAAATTCAGTTACATTCTACTTATATAAAACAAATAATTAATTACAAATAACAATTAAATAATAAGGTTTTTCAAAGGAAACAAACAAAGGAAATCATGAAGAACATTTCTTTCTTACATCATTACTTTAGCATTTTATATTCAGTTTCCTGCCAAATATGAATACTAGCTCTCTGTTCTTACTATGCATAGACACACTGCAAGATGTGTAACATAAGCATGCTAAGCACACAATCAATAGCATGAACAAGTTAATTGTTATGTATCACATATACTTGAATGTTTTCTACTCTTGATATTGTATAGTTATATTGCATAATTGTATTAAAAGCACCATTACAATTACTATTTTTGAGAAATTAGGATATAATTAAAAAGAAAACTGTGGTTGTCCCTGTGTTTGTCCATGCATTTGGGTGTTTGACTCTGGAAAATTCAGCAACAAAGAAAGGTATAAGGTCTGGTTTCTGGCTAGTTTAAATGAGTATTTTGTTTTATTCTGTAATACCTATTCCTGTAATACTATATAACTCATTAAAAACATAAACCTTTTGGGAAGGTACATATGAAATTAGTATGTGAGTCTCAGTGTTTGAAAAGCCGTTGGTTGAAAAATGTTGCTTTGGTTTTGGGCTTCAATAAACAAGACATATCCTATAATGGATTTTTTTTTTAGAAAAACTAGCAAATTAATCATGTTTCTACCTTTATACAAAAAAAAAAAAATAATTAAAAGACACATATAGAGTACCTATCATAAACAACCATCAGTGCTTTGGAGCAGTGTGTGTCACAGTCTTACTTTCTGGTACTTTCATACATCTTAAACAAGAGTACTCCTCTAAAAAGAGGTTATACCAGTGAAGAAACTCTTTCCAGAAGCTCTTCTTTCCATAGATCAGCACAAATCCACTAACTGATGTGTAAATTGTAGTGAAAAGAATGGATAAGCCCATGGTGTTTTCCTTTTTTAAGACTACTGTGGACTGAGTGAAAAGATCTACAATAAGAAAACAAAGGAACACCACCACCAAGGTAAGGTTCATCCTGATCACCCTCATCTGAGTACCTAGCTTGGGAGCATGGGTGCCATTAGTGCTTTCCTTCATGTGGCGTAGATGGATAGATAGATGATACGAGATGGAGATACTACATTTGATCATCAGTATACCTGGAACAATATCTGCACTGACTGCAAGATAAATAAAGTAGCCAAATCCCACAGCCCCATCTGGTATGATTAAACCACATTCTATAATTCCAGCACTGCTGTTGTAAAATGTCACAGTAGTTAAAAGTGGCAGACAATTGGTAAAGCCACACACAAAAATTACAATCACCACAGTAAGAACGTGCTTTAGAATAGCTTCCTGAATGCGTGTGTAACAGTGGATAGGCTTGATCACAAGCTTGGTGCTATAAAAGAAGGTAAGGAAAGCAGTGGTCCACATTATTGAGAATTTCAGGGAGAAAACTAACACCAATAGAATTGCTTCCACAGTGTCATACATACAATTTATGTCCACCTGAACCATTGTCATCCACAAGTAAGAGACAACTTGATGACTGATACTAGCCAGGGATATACCAGTCATTATAGTGTCACCGGGGCATAGATGTAAGTGGTTCTTTCTGCAGTTTCGCTGGTTCACCAATAAGATATAGATATTGAAAAATATTGTAAGAATGGCTAGAAAGCCAGTTAGGAGCCAGATTCCGATCTGGTCAAACATACCAGGCATGATTGATGGTTGTCTTTGTAGGCACCTGTTACATAAGGAAGATACATTGAATGTATATATATATATATATATATATATATATATATATATATATATATATATATATATATATATATATATAATTAAAATTAATATGATCACTGACAAAAATTGTTAAAATAGCAATTCATACTGAAAACATCTATTATGAAAAAGGATTACATTACCTCACGGGCTTTCTCTTGGATTTTAGAGAAGAAAAATTAAAAGCAATATATTTTTCCCCTTTTTTGGACATACAATAGCATGAATCATACTAAAGCTTTGTATGATATTCTGCAATGTAGGCAGGTGCATAATGGTCTTACATTTATACTTAGGATGACTAGTCTCTAGTAATTTTAATATACTGTGGTCAAATGATACATTTGCATTATTGGTCAACTTAACCACCCCAGATATTGTGGTGTGGAAATTCACTACACCTGTGGTATGGAAATGCCTGCATTTGGGAAATCTTCACATACCACACTCACATACAATCTTCACATACCACACTCACTTACATTCACATATGACATACATTAGATATAAGATAGTAAAAAATAACAAATAATATTTCTTTTAAAAACTCATATGTTTATGGTTCTTAAAGATTTTCATTATTGCTAAATTACATTGTTTAGTTCCTTATTTTCATGCAATTTATTTACTTGTAAAAGAGACAGAGCCATTGGCTTATAAAAATGGCACAAAATGGCTTATAAAATATATTTTTCTCTCTAATATGCTTTCAAATATATTGATATTAACTTGAAAATATGGCGTATACATGGTAAGTGCAGAATTTCACTTGCATACAACAGTCCTGGATCCTGATGTTGAAATTATTTGGATATACCCAAAATAAATGAATGTCAAATTTGAGGTTGTACCACTACTTTGCTTGCCCTGTATGTAACCTCCCTTAAATAGTCCTGGGTGATTTTATTAGACTTAATATCCATTTAGGATATTGCCATTCCCTAAAGAATAATAAGATGGATTTTCTGTAAACCACTTTCTGTACATTTACATGTGTATTTGAATAATGCATGAATAGTAAATAAGAATTAATGATTTGGTTTCTAAAAATGTTTATCTTGTCAGGTTTACTCCATTTCATAACATCTATTGCAGGCTTCAATGCCCAGAGCACTCATACACTTCCATGTTCAGTCACCTTCTTTCTGATCACACACATCTACATATTTCCAATCACCTGCACTCACAGACACCACACAAAAGAACTGCAAAATATACTTTCAATTTTATCTCGCCATTACCAAGTCTTTGTACTGTGCACAAATACCTTGTTGCCTTGCGATTTAAACTCTGTATTTTGTCTTATCCATCTGATACAGTTTGCTGATCCCATTTGACTGTTTTTTGGCTCACCTGCTTTTGCCTGATGTTTTAATAACTGCTTGACTTTTTTCTGCCTTTCCTGCATTTGCATCCTACAAGCATTTCTTAGGAACTGCCACAATCATAACAGATCAAAGGGAAAAAATTGTATGTGTATGCACTTCATCCTAGAGTTCACACGCCTTTCATCTTATGATAATATATTACTATGTGAAATATGTGCCTTCTGGTTTGTGGAACAGGGAGAAAAACATATTCAGGGCTTCAGAGACCCCACATGATGGATGGCCAGTGATAGATGTAATGGCTCTCTCCACACTGACATGGACGTTGGGCCTCTATGGTATTGTTCTAGCCTGTTCCAGTGGTTCTGACTCACAGTGAAACCATAAATTTTACACAAACACTCTTATTCTCTTTGGCCTACTATGTCACTGTCCAACAGGATGACAACTAATTAAAAAACTGCAAAAGTCAATAATAAATGTTGTGTGAACCCATATTGCCAGGGGTGCAAGGAAAACGTTGGCAAAGTTACTCCATTTAGCACAAGATCATTTCAATCTTTCTGAAGAGAACCTACTATCACTATAACATTTTATCCAGTCCAAAATACTTATATCCTTGCTCACAGCAAAGCAGCACAAGTTGCATCAAATTAATACTTGAACTGTGTGGCAAAATATTTGCAAGAGGAACATGTATTTCTAAATTATTCCTTACTGCATTCTGCCTCACCGAAACCTGGATTAAACCAAATGACTACAAATGACGGTCTAAATGAGTCTACACCATCAGGTTATATCTATAAGCACGAGCCTCGTCAGACTGGTCGTGGAGGTGGTGTCGCCACTATCTTTAATGATTGCCTTACTGTTTCCCAGAGAACACAGTATAGATTTAAGTCTTTTGAAGTGCTTGTCCTTAATGTTACACTATCGCACACGCACACGAAAAAATCCCTGATGTCTCTTGCGCTAGCGACCGTGTATAGACCACCAGGGCCCTACACCGATTTTCTTAGAGAATTCACAGATTTTCTTTCTGACCTATTGATTAACTTCGATAAAGCATTAATTGTAGGAGATTTTAACATTCATGTTGACGACACAAATGATGCGCTAGGACACACATTCATGGACTTACTAAACTCACTTGGGCTTAAACAAAACGTCACTAGAGCAACTCACCGTCGTAATCATACGCTAGATTTAATAATATCACACAGAATAGATGTCACTGATATAGATATCATTCCTCAAAGTGATGATATCACAGACCATTATCTCATAATGTACACACTACCTGTAGAACAGGCTAACTGCGTTTCACCACATTATCGTCTCGGTAGAACTATTATTCCGACCACTAAAGACAGATTCACAAATAACCTGCCTGATCTGTCTGGACTTCTTGCTGCACCCTTAAACACAGACGATCTAGATGAAATTACTAACAGCATAGGCGCTATATTCACTAGCACACTAGACACTGTTGCCCCAATCAGATTACAGAAGGTTAGAGATAAAACGCTTGCACCATGCTATAATAGTCATACTCACACCCTCAAGAGAGAGACCGTAACCTCGAGCGAAAGTGGAGAAAAACTAAATTAGAGGTTTTTAGAATTGCATATAAGGAAAGTATGTCCAGCTATAGACAGGCTCTAAAAGCAGCCAGGGCTGAGCACCTGAGCAAACTCATAGAAAATAACCAGAACAATCCCAGGTTTTTATTTAGCACAGTGGCTAGACTAACAAAAAACCAAAAATCTGAACACACAATTCCATCTCAGTTCAGTAGTGACGATTTTATGAGATTCTTCACTGATAAAATCGAAAGTATCAGGAATAAAATAGGTGACGCTCAACATATGAGAGCAACTAGCATCCCGGTCTCCCCTAAGGTTCTAAACACACAACTACATTGCTTTACAAGTACAGGTCAGGAAGAGTTAGTTAAACTTATTACTACAGCTAAATCAACAACTTGTTCACTAGACCCCATTCCAACTAAACTACTGAAAGAAGTGTTATATAAAGCCGGTGAGCCTCTTCTTAATATTATTAACTCCTCGTTGTCTTTAGGTCACGTCCCTAAATCCTTCAAGTTGGCAGTTATTAGGCCACTCATTAAGAAACCTAATTTAGATCCTAATGGACTTTCAAATTACAGACCGATTTCACACCTTCCGTTTATGTCTAAAATACTAGAAAAGGTTGTGTCTGTTCAACTGAGCTCCTTCTTACAGGAGAACAATATCCTCGAAGAGTTTCAGTCAGGTTTCAGGCCCCATCATAGCACAGAAACTGCACTTGTTAAAGTTACAAATGACTTGTTCTTAGCTTCGGACAAAGACTGTATGTCACTATTAGTTCTACTTGACCTTAGTGCTGCATTCGACACTATAGATCACAACATTCTCCTAGATCGCTTACAAAATTACACAGGTATTCATGGACAGGCTTTAAGTTGGTTTAGATCCTACCTGTCTGATAGATACCATTTTGTAGAATTAAATGGTGAATCCTCCAGTTTATTACCAGTTAATTATAGGGTCCCTCAAGGATCAGTTCTAGGACCTCTGCTTTTCTCGATATACATGCTTCCATTAGGGAACATTATTAGAAGACATGGGATTAGCTTCCATTGCTATGCTGACGATACACAGTTATACATCTCATCAAAACCAGATGAAATAACTAAATTGTCGAAATTAACTCAATGCCTTAGAGAGATAAAAGACTGGATGAGCTGTAACTTTCTGTTGTTAAACTCTGATAAGACAGAAACACTACTTATAGGCCCAAAAACTAGTACACAGAAACTCTCACAACTTAATTTCCAATTAGAGGGATGTACTGTTACTAGTAGCTCGACAGTGAAAGACCTGGGTGTTATATTAGAGAGTAACTTGTCTTTTGAAAATCATATCGCCCAAACCACAAAAACAGCCTTCTTCCACCTTAGAAATATTGCCAAGCTGAGAAACATCCTGTCTGTATCTGATGCTGAGAAGCTAGTTCATGCTTTCATGACCTCTAGACTGGACTATTGTAGTGCATTACTAGGTGGTTGTCCTGCATCTTTAATAAATAGGCTACAGTTAGTCCAAAATGCAGCGGCCAGAGTTCTCACTAGGACAAGAAAGTATGACCATATAACCCCAATTATATCATCTCTACACTGGCTACCTGTTAAGTTTAGAATTGATTACAAACTGCTGCTACTTACGTACAAGGCTCTTAATGGTTTAGCTCCCATGTATCTAACTAGTCTTCTAACACGTTACAATCCTTCACGCTCTCTGAGATCACAAAACTCAGGACTCCTGGTAGTCCCCAGAATATCTAAGTCTACTAAAGGCGGAAGAGCGTTCTCTTATTTAGCTCCCAAACTTTGGAATAGTCTTCCTGATAGTGTTCGGGGCTCAGACACACTTTCACAGTTTAAATGTAGATTGAAAACTCATCTCTTTAGTCAGGCGTACACATAATACATCCCATAAATATTGTGCACTATCACACTAGACTTGCACATTCTTATGAACAGCAGATATGTTAATCCCTCTGCACTGCTCTTCTCTTCTCTTTTTCTACCCATGCTGAGACACCCATGCTATGATCGTCTTCCGTGCGTTGAAATTTTTGGACCTCCACTGAGACAAGGCTGACTCTGTGAGAACCCTGAGACATCTACAGATCGACCGGCTCCAGTTGGACTCTGTGATACTTGTATATTTGTAACCACACCATCTAGTGTCACCCATATGAGGATGGGTTCCCCTTGAGTCTGGTTCCTCTCAAGGTTTCTTCCTTTACCAATCTAAGGGAGTTTTTCCTTGCCACTGTTGCCTGAGCCTCCTCAGACTTGCTCATTGGGGACAAATACACATACACACATACATACATACACACTGTGAACTGTATATATCTTGAATTTTTATTATATTAATTCTTTATACTTCTCCTTATGTTTATCTTTTGTTCTATGTTTATGTTCTGTAAAGCTGCTTTGTGACAATGTCCATTGTAAAAAGCGCTATACAAATAAACTTGAATTGAATTGAATTGAATAAATTCAGTCAGCAGAATTGCCTGAAGTTCAGTAATGCGTTATAATCAACGCTAAATTTTACTGGGAGTCAATATGAATAAGATAGGAATATTGTGATCATATCTTCTTGTTCTACTATGGACTGAGTGAGTCATTACAATAATCGAACCTAGAGATATGTGGGATTTTTTTTAGGCCTATATGAATTTGTGTAATTGTAAAAGATGAGGCAACATCATGAGTAGTTTTGAGCACCATTACTGTTATTGGTTAAATTAAGTAAGTTTTAACATGACAAGAAAGACAAATTGTTTAAATGAATCTGTTAAACATGAATAGCTTTATATAGCTTTTTTTTCTTAAAATAACATCCATAGTTTGGCGAATTCTAACAGAGAGATACATCTTCTAAAGGTAACTTTAGTCAAGGTCAGATAGACTGTTCAGATCAGTGTTGTTCCCTTCAAACACATGAAATTTTGAGAGAATCCATGCATTTGATAAAGGTTCTGAAAACATAAAGTTCACCCCAGGACAAAGCTAATTCAAAATGAATAAATTAGCTATGATATTAGAATAATTAACATAGAAAAGGGAGGACAGTGTTTGGAAGCAGTGGTTTGTGGGGCTGATAGAATGTTCTTTTTGAGTATCTCATAACTTGTACGAGTCGAATCTCGGCACAGAAATCCCCATTTTACGGGGTGACACCTCCAATCCACATGAGGGCAATATTTCAAAAACGGTTCAGGAAGTACCAAGAACCTGTACCAAATCTACGTAATAGCCATGTCGTTGTAACCGCGTTGTGCTTATTTTCAACGTAGTTCAGTCTCTTTCAGGATCAAAGTGGTAAATACGTTTGGCGTGCAGCTGGAATCTACCATCTTGTCTGATTCTGATTTAATTTTTTAATCAAGATTTCCGTGAAAAAAAATTCTTAGCGAATATTAGCAGACTTTTGTTAGCTTATATTTTTGAGAAGTAGCCAGGATTAAATAAAGTAATGGCGGATGTTACAGCGCGTAGCTTGCAATACGAATATAAAGCAGTAAGTATGATTAATTACTTTACAGTCATTCTTGGTTTCCTTCTATTACTACATCCGCCTTTATTTATATTGATTTAGCTTAAATCCTTACTATAAGAAAGTTAACGCGTGTGCTGTTAATTGTTTGCTTGTTAGAGTAATCGTTAAGGAAAATTTTGCATTTATGTATGTTGCAGTTGTGAAGGTTGTTGCTGTTTTGTTGTTTTTTTTTTGTTTGTTTGTTTTTTTTTGTTTGCTTAATATTTTTTTGGCTCTATAGAACTCGAACTTAGTTTTGCAAGCCGACCGCTCTCTGATCGACCGCACACGGCGAGATGAGCCCACTGGAGAGGTATTATCTCTGGTTGGAAAATTGGAGGGAACCAAAATGGGCGATAAGAGTCAGAGAACAAAGCCACAAATGTTGGAGGAAAGGAGAGCAAAGTATGTGTTAACACTTTTTACGATGCCGCTACAGAATATAACCAATGTGGTGTTCACTTAAATTTCTGTGCATCATTTGTTTTTCATCACGTTTTCTCACCAGAGTAAACTCCTTTTAGTACAGTAGCGTGTACGTATTTCGACAACTGAATTATATCTTCGTTATGTAGGAGACGAAAGCGGGACGAGGACAGGCATGACATTAACAAAATGAAAGGGTTCACCCTTCTGTCTGAGGGCATCGATGATATGGTGGGTATTGTTTACAAGCCCAAGACCAAAGAGACCAGAGAAACTTATGAAATTCTACTGAGCTTCATCCAGGCTGCTCTTGGAGATCAGGTAAGAACTAGTAATTTATATATAACTTGCCCCCCTGCTTGGCTTCCTAAATAAATTAAATTTCTGTGCTGCATTTTGTACAAATTCCCTCAACTGCCTGCTTCCTACCCAGCCTAGAGATATCTTATGTGGGGCTGCTGATGAAGTCTTGGCTGTATTAAAGAATGACAAGATGAGAGATAAGGAAAGGCGGAGAGAGGTTGAGCAGCTGCTTGGCCCTGCAGATGACACACGTTACCATGTCCTTGTCAACCTGGGCAAAAAGATCACGGACTATGGAGGAGACAAGGAACTACAAAATATGGGTAAAACTGGATTTCTGTCAAAGCATGAGAATATTATCAACTGTTTGTCATCCAAATGAAACATCTGATCTAATTTGTTGTGTATAGCATTTAGTAGATGCCCTTATGCTTAGTGACCTAGAGAAGTTCTTTGTAGTCTTGATCAAAACACATCCTTAATATAACAACCACTTAATATAATAAGGCTAAAAGTATATTGTAGTGAATTCCTTTATGACCTTTTTATTGAAATTTTAGTCTTGGTGATTATGGTGGCACAGTGCTTCATAAATCAGTTCATCTAAATTTGACAGCTTTTGTTTTGTTTTATTTCTACTTTCTTGGTTGGGTTGTTTATCAAATCAACCTCTGCTGACTCCTGACTGAAATGCTTGAAAATGTTAGTTGAATCTAGAACTGGTCTTTTTAAGTTTCTTAAATCATGTAATTTTTCTTTTAATACAGATGACAACATAGATGAAACGTATGGAGTAAATGTACAGTTTGAGTCTGATGAGGAGGTGAGTTGTACTTGTATAATTTCATTTACATGCCAATGCTGAAAATTTAGTCTTTGAAAGCTGTTAGACGGTTGAACCCACGTGTACATACACTAATATTCAATCCCAGTTTTCCACAACTCCATACATATAGTACTATATATTTCTTTTTTCATTTATTTAGGGCATTTACTTTGTAATGTCAGAGGTTATTGTAAAACGATGGATTAGAAACAAATTTATTTTAGCTTAAAATTACTTAATTGAAATTCAGTTAGCTGCAATGCATGATACAAATGGGGTTCAGTATTCTGTCTTTGTCTTGCTGTCTTTGAATCTTGCTAGTGGATCAAACAAAATACACAAGCCATTTGTATGCACAAACTTGAAGACTGCATACTCTGAATACATGTGTAGTATTTATTCATCAATTACATAAGTTGAAGCCAGGTTTGAATGTTGAAACACTTCTGTGCAAGAATAAGATATGATTATTATCTCAAATGTGTGTGTAATCTAGGAAGGTGATGAGGATCAATTTGGAGAAGTACGTGATGAAGGCTCTGACGACAGTGAGGGTGAGGAAGCGGATGTGGGATGTACACTGTCTGCAAATGTAAGTAATCAAGCCATCTATATCAGTTTCACTGACTTTCTCCATTTTTAATTAAAATGTGCCTAAATTACTAATTTTATTATGACATTTAAATGTAATTATTTATTTTATGTGTATGGCATTTACAAGCTGTACTTGTCCTGAGTGATTCGGGGAAGTGCTTTATAGTCTCTGTCAAGAACACATGCTCATTCATTCATTTTCTACCACTTATCCAAACTACCTCGGGTCACAGGGAGCCTGTGCCTATCTCAGGTGTCATCGGGCATCAAGGCAGGATACACCCTGTACGGAGTGCCAACCCATCGCAGGGAACACACACACTCTCATTCACTCACGCAATCACACACCACGGACAATTTTCCAGAGATGCCAACCAACCTACCATGCATGTCTTTGGACCGGGGGAGGAAACCGGAGTACCCGGAGGAAACCCCCGAGGCACGGGGAGAACATGCAAACTCCACACACAAGGCGGAGGCGGGAATCGAACCCCCAACCCTGGAGGTGTGAGGCGAATGTGCTAACCACTAAGCCACCGTGCCCAACACATGCTCATATTTACAGGCAATACATGATAAATCTCATTCAATGCAGAGAAATGTCCACATGCATGGGTTATTAAACAAGGGTGAAAAATGCTTGCACTGAGCTTATGAAAACTACAGGTTGCAAAAGAGATTTGAGTGATTATCACCACATTACTCTCATGGAAATTCAAATTATGTCATTAGGCCAATAGCACTGTGTAATGTTAAGTTACCATAGTTTAGTGGTGGTTTTCTTTGTCAATACATCAAAGCACCACTGTTTTCTTTCTTTTTTTTTTTGTAATTGATGATGATTCATTGCCAACAATTGATTGAATTTGATTTTGTTGATGTCAATACTTTTTATTTGTCTAGCTGGGAAGTGCAGGAGATGTGATGACAAATAAAAAGAAAGACCTTCATCCAAGGGATATCGATGCTTTTTGGCTTCAGCGACAGCTCAGTCGTTTCTATGACGATGCTATTGTGTCCCAGAAGAAAGCTGATGAAGTTCTGGAGATTCTCAAGGTAAAAGCCTTCACCTCTTTATTTCCTTTAGAAGTTTTCTCTTTGCATAACTCTTAATGGATGCATGTTGTGTAAGTACCTATAATTGCGCACACGTGTCTTTTTTTTTTTTTTTTTTTTTTTTTTTTTTCCCCCTTTTTCTCCTTTCTGTTTTCAGACTGCCAGTGACGATAGAGAATGTGAAAATCAATTGGTACTTCTGTTGGGTTTTAACACTTTTGATTTCATCAAGGTGTTACGCCAGCACAGACGCATGAGTAAGAGCGCTGCAGACACATTCTTGTAAATTGGACCTGTTCTTTTCAGAATGCTCCATTTATGTTTCCCTTTCTCTTGCAGTCCTGTACTGCACCATGCTGGCAAGTGCTCAAAGTGACTTGGAGAAGGAGAGGATTATGAGCAAAATGGAAGCAGATCAGGATTTGTCCCAAGTTCTTTACCAGTTGCAAGAGACTGAAAAAGAAGACATAATTCGTGTGAGCATGTTGACTTCATTGTCTATAATATTTAAAGCTGCTGAGTGTGAAATTTTGCAGTTTGAAAGTTAGAACCTTTTCTTGCAGGAACACACAGATGTCTGTACACGGTTACATCTTGGCCAAATATTAATCGGCTTGCACATGTTTGGAAGAACAAAACATTAAATACCTACTGCTTTTTTTCCTTGTAGGAGGAAAGATCACGAAGAGAAAGAGTGAGAAAATCTCGTGTTGACAGTGATCTGGAGTCGATGGACATTGATCATGGCCAGGTGGTTTAAAACTTTCAGTTTCAGTTAAATTTTTCTAAACCCTTTTGTTTTTAAACTTGGGTAAAACTGTTGTATTTTAAGGTTGTTTGTTTGAAGTTGTTGTCTGCCATTCTCCCTTTGCAGACCATGGCATCTCGGCATCTGCTAGATCTAGAGGACCTTGCCTTTACCCAGGGCAGTCACTTTATGGCTAACAAGCGCTGCCAGCTGCCTGATGGTTCATTCCGTAAACAGAGGAAAGGTTATGAAGAGGTTCATGTTCCTGCACTTAAACCCAAGCCCTTCTCTGAGGATGAGGTGAGATTATTTTATTATTCTGATTTATTATATTTTATTTTTTTGATGTGAACACAGTCAAACAAACGAGCCAACTGATATACTTTTAGTGGGTGTCCTCACATGAACTGCTTGCTTCAGGGCCTTCCACAATTTCTCTTTTGGATTAAAGTCAGGGCATTGACTTGGCCATTTTAAAACATATTATCTTTGTTCCTCTTTAATCATTCTTTGGTAAACAGACTTGGGTGCTTGTGGTCGTTGTCTTGGTGTATGACCCATTTTTTTTCTTTAGATTCAGTTCATGAACAGATGTCCTGCAATATTCTGGGAATGTACCAATGGTCTTAAACTTCCTCCGTTTGTACAGGATCTATATGATGGAGTCCAAACTCTTAGAGGATTTTGTAACCAAAAATTTTGTACAAAGGATTTCGTACATTTCTAACCAATGTAACCATTACAAAGGCCTGTACAAAAAAGCTTATTTTCAGGCTGTTTTAGATGGAGTTCTATGGAGGATATCAGCATACTATAATTTGTGCAGACCTGCCAACCTTTACGCATTTTGTGTAGCAGATACGCATCAAAGTACGCTGCTACGATTTGTCACTTCAAAATACACATTGTAAAAAAACCATTGACCACCTTCTGAGTTCAACTGTCTGTGCATTTGCGCACCAGGCAATGCGCCTATGGGTGTAACCGCATTGGGCAGCAACCTGGGAAAATAATAATTCGACCAATCATAGCGCTAGTTTAAATCACTTCAACGCTACAAGCGGAGAGCTGTCAAAACAAATGTGGTTTTCATCTGTCTCTGTCCGTCTTCAATTCTTCTTACAGTGACTGTTTTTTACAAGTGGGGACTTAACGTTTCAAAGGTAAATGGCCAGAATTGTGAATTTCATCCATTTTAATAAGCCTGCCGAACCACAGGCGTCGTTAGACTCCTTTACTGGGGCATGTGTCCGGTGTTGTGCCTCAAGTTTAAGTTTTACGCACAGATCAAGTTTTACTTTATTTGCCAGTATTTATATAGGAAACGTAAGTCATGCCTGTAAACGCATTGCCGTCGTACTTTAACGGAAAAGACAAACTGGCACGAGCACCCAGAAATCAATATCCGTGAGCGTCTGTGTATCCCTTTTATAGCACGCAGTCATGCTATAACATGACGAAACTAATGTAATTTTTTAAATATCAATCGTATTCTGACTCGGTTGTTACTGGCTCCTGTAGATCACATCTGATGGACATCAGATTTTTTTGTGAAAAGCAGGGAAATAGAAGCAGAAAGTAGAAATCATGAGGGAGGTATTATTATATGATCAGCCAGTCAAAACCATAGTGAAGTCTAGAGTCTTGCATTATTGCTGAGAAAATTAACACATGTATGTGTTGTCAGATATGAAGTTACTGTTTAGTTCTTTAGATCTAATTTATGGCAATACATAAAGAGTTGCTAAAATAGTATGCAGATATTATACACAAACGATCAATTTTCCATAGCAATGCTGATTGTGAGAGGGTTAGTCTTGTGGGCAAAAACAAGACCCAGTACAGAGCTAGCATGGGCACTAATGTTCTAAGTGCTTTGGTGGCAAGAAAGGTGAGTTTGGCTGCAAAGGGAGTGGTTTGTCAAATGGAAAACTTCAGTGATGCTCTCCTTAGAAAGGCCAAGTCAGCAGGCTATGAGGCAAAAATATCAATAAGTGCCACAGCTGTTAGGAGTGATGAATGACTGAAAATGGCATCTCATTCTCAGGCAAATATATTTGCTTAAAAGGCCATTACAAGGTTGCTGTGAAAATATCACACGTTTTGAGATTTTATTTATTTTGTTGTCTGATGTGTTCAAGGGACATAGCAGTTTTCAGTTATTTATAAAGTTTAAAAGACCTTTTGAAAGCCCTTTGTTTTTTGTTATTTATACAGTATTTTTATACAGTATGCTATTTGTTGATTTGTTATTTATAATGTACCATGTATTTAAGTAATGTTTAAGAGACATGTTTTTATGTTGCCTTTTCAATAAAAGAGTTCTTCATGGTCTACTTGTATGTTGAATAACTAGATATGGTGGTGAGTGAGAACTATGTGCTAAGTAAAAAGTTGTGATGAGTGAGCATGTGGACTTAATCAACACTGACCAGCAAATGTGCCTGACCTCACGCCGCGTCGCTGCTGCAAGTTACTCAAAAATTTTTTACAAGGTTGGCAGGTCTGTTTGTGTGTGTTTGTATTCAGGATTTCAAAGCCTGAAGACAAAGGTGCACACACAGATGCCTCTGATAACTCCATGAAAAAAAAAAAAAGCCTGAAAAGATTTTTTTTTTCCTTTTCCCCCGCATTTTTGTGTAATTGGTCATTGGCCCTTTTTTTTGGTCAACAGTAAAAATGTAAAATTTCACCTATTAGGGAACAATAAAAAAAGCAAGAATGCATGTTTTTTTTTGCCATGCAATGAAAAAACGTGCTTATAATGGCAGTCATTAAAATCTAATTCTGTACAAAAACTAACAATGCAAAAGCCAAAATTGGTCAACATTGGTCATCTTTGACATATTCAAGACTGTAATTAAAGGTTTAAAAAAAATCAGTTCACTTTTTTATATTTGATTAGAAATGAGGCTGATTACTAGAGAGAAGAAGTGTACAAATATTTATCTTAAGTTTAATTTAGTGGATGATGATGAGTTTGTCCATGAACATCAGGAAAGGGTCGTGTTTTTAGTGTCCACAAGGGTTAAATGTATTATTTTTTGGATAGATGTTAGGTGACCCCAAACTTTATGTTAATAAAAATAAAATGTTTAATAAAACAGCAAATTGTCAATGCAGCAAATTGTCAGTTTCTGACATTGACTGGAAGAAAGTTTCCCCCACTCTTCCATGCAGAATTCTTTCAGCTGTGTGTGATGTTTGAGGGGTTTCTTGCATGCCAGTTCTTTGTGGATTTACTGGTGTATTTTGGGTCGTTGTCGTGTTTCAAGGTCTAGTTCTGCTTCATTTTAGATTTTATTGACAGATGGTCTCACACGTTCCTGAAGGACCTCCTGATACAATGTAGAATTCATAGTGGATTCTATAATGAGCTGGCCAAGTCCTGCTGCAGCAAACAGTCCAAAAACCATAACACTTCCATCTCCGTGTTTCACAGTTGGTATGAGGTTCTTTTACTGAAATGCTTGGAAATTGACATTTCAGGGTGCACAAATTTTTTTCTTTGATTTCCTGTAAATGCATCTCAATGTTTGTGTGTTGAAATGAACTCAGTTGTAATGTTTAAGACAATCCCTTTTTTTTAACATTATGATAAATATTCTACTTTATTAAACTACTGTTGTATAAGACATATCCTGAGATGATATTCTTGTATGTTAGATATAATTTCAGTTTAAAGTAGTTTTTTTTTTTTTTAAATTTACACATTGTAACTAACTTTCAGTGTACAGAAACACGATTTTAATCTTGATTGCTTTCTGCCCACAAGATTTTATTTTTATGAATCTGCCACACTAGAGCAGCATGCTACTTTAAACTAAAATTATGCAGTAGTGTTGTCTAAAAGTAAACCATGTCACCGATGTGTGAAACATATTTTCCATTATATTGTCAGAGGCAAAATCTATTTCATGCTAGTTTTTTACATTTTTAATTGTCCTTCATTTTCAGACTCTTGTGGCTATTGAGAAGATGCCAAAGTACTCTCAAGCAGCGTTTGAGGGGTTTAAAACTTTGAACCGCATCCAAAGCAAGCTGTTCAAGACTACCATGGAGACTGATGGAAATTTATTGGTGTGCGCTCCCACTGTAAGTTTAAATATTTCAATCATGCCATATTTTTCATGTAGTGTTTTTTGCTGATGCATATTTGAGTTTCATATTCTAAATAATGATGTCCAACCATGATTTTTATATATTCTTAAAATTCAACTGTCTGCTAGGTAGCAATGTGAACAGCTGTACGCATATAGTTATTTTAATCTAAACTCCTAATTTTGAAGCTGCCCCTGAACAGAGGGGCTTGTAAGAGATGGCTCTGCCCCTTGCTGTGGCCTTCTCTATTCAATGTAAAAGCTTAGGAATGCAAAGGTGCACCTTTTGCTTAAAGTAGTCATGGCAGATCATATAAGACCAAAAGTTCCTACAGTTGCTACTGGCATGGCATAAGCTATGTAACTCTTATCACAACCCACAAGAGCCTTAACATAAACAGTTTCTCTGAATTCCTGACAAGAATAACTGTCCTGATGGTAACTTTGCAAAGCTTAAACTGTATATCCTTTATATATGAAAATTTATATCCAGCCAGTCAACACATCTTTGCAAAACACTTTACAGTTCTTATGTCAGTAGAACATTTGTTTTGAAATGGTTTTGATGTGTAAGGGAGCAAATTTGTTTGCTCATTTATGCCTCTCTCTGACTCTTAGGGAGCTGGTAAAACTAATGTTGCACTGATGGCCATGCTCAGAGAAATTGGCAAGCACATCAACATGGATGGCACCATCAACGTAGATGACTTCAAAATCATTTATGTTGCTCCTATGCGTTCACTTGTACAGGAAATGGTGGGCAGTTTTGGAAAGGTAGGACTATCAAAAGCAGCATATGCTATTTTAAATTGCTTTTTAGCTGTGATTTGATTCCTGTTGTTTTTCATGCCAGCATAACACTTTGGTCATGTACAAAGGGTGGAAGCATTAATCTGGAGACTTGAATCTTCACAGTAAATGAATAATTGCAGATATTCTGCAGATGGAGAACTGATTTTCTGTTTTGGCGTTGTCACTGCTATTCTTTTCTTTTTAACTATATTTGTGAAATTCAACAACGTGTACAACTTATCGGTCTCAATATGTACATTCCATCCACAATCTACAGTGTAGGTTCTTGTTTTGCCAGGATGTTAGGACTTAAATGTAACATTAAGAACTAATCATACCTTTTTTTTTTTTTTTTTTTTTTGGTTTATTCTTTTCAGCTTCATCTTTCAGTTAGATAGTTAGTCACACTAAGTGTATCTTCAATGATGTTCCAGTATTATTGAATAAACTTATATATCAGGGTTTTTCCTGGGTCAAAATTGGTCTTCGGTTGTGGCTGACCGAAATGGTCATTCACACACAGCGTAATTTTAGTGTAATTTGAAAAATAGTGTAATTTTTTACCATATGAAATTAACAGCTAGCTAGCAACAGCTTGCTTTGTGCTTTTTATCTAGTTTCATCTCACTCCAGTCTAACTTTAAACTAAATGATTTTATAGGTAATTTACTACACATTGTCATAGGCCTATCCATACTGTGGATTATTAAGGCTAAATTTTACTAAACACCCTTGCTAAATAGGGTAAGCACACTTACTTTCTCATTTCATGTGCATGTTCTTCTAAGAAGTAATGATTTGTTATACACCGATTGACACTCACGGGCAGACCAATTGCTTTAACCATTCATTATAATGAATCGGCTCAAAGGAGTCATTAGGTCGAGAATCGGACTTTAGCGGACGTGTTGTGTGGGAATCCTGGCTGTTAGGACATCGCGAAAGATTTGTCAACACACACAAAACACTTCAAAACTGGATTAATTTTTTATTTTTTTTTTTGCGTTTATTTAAAGTTATGTCAGCTGCATGTGCGGAATGCGTCACAAGTTGTAAGAGAAGATAAGGCAACGTTTTTTTTTTTGTTTTTTTTTTGTTTTTGTTTTTTTTTGACTGCAATTCATACCCAGCGGTAATTCAGCAAAAAATATTCTCTGAATGCACCACGTGAAACATGGATTCGGTCTTCCGACCTTTAGGATCAGTTTATTTTGTTGCGAGGGAGAGAGCAAAGACAGAACTGAAGACGGAGCGTGCTCGGGTGGGGGTGGGGGGCGCTGTGCTTGTTCTCTCCATCAGTAGCCTGCTTCACTCACAAAACCGAATTACAGATCAAATAAAGCTTTGGCGGGACAAATCGTTTTGGCGGCCGCCAAAAAATTTTCAATGTAGGAAAAACCCTGTATATACAGGTGCATCTCAAAAAACTATGTATATTCTAGACTCATTGTATGTAAACTTAAAAAGTTCCAAGTTTGGTGTCAAAATATGAGTATTTCATTTCCACTTTAAGCAAATCACTTTTTATGCAACATAAATTCCACAACTCTCAGGCAGGTTCAGTACACACTACCACATTCATGGGGTGGACGGCTGACTGAACAGTTGTCCAGAAGATAATCAGTGACACCCTTCATGAGGATGGTAACCCACAAAAAATCATTGCTAAAATGGACTGGCTATTCAGAGTGCTGTATTACTAGCATACATACGTATTACTAGTATAACACTAGCATATCTAGTGTTAATGTATTAAATAAGAGAGACTACAAAGCACTTTTGTACGTCACTCTGGTAATGCCGGGTAAGTTGACTGGAAGGGTGAAAGTGTGTCAGGAAAAAGAAAAACATGAATGACCGTAGCCTTGAGAAGATTGTCAAGCAAAGCTGATTCAAGAACATGGAGGAAATTCACGAGTAATGGACTGAGGCTGGAGTCAGTTTATTGAGAGCCACATATTTGTATATTATTATATTTGTAGTAATACTTCTAATGTCATTGTATTGTATATTTTCTGCTACTTATGTTGGTAATGATTCCTCATGGGGATTACTTTTTTTAGTGTGTGTAGTTCTTATCTCTGTACATAGTGACTGCTACCTTTTTTCTCTGCTACGTTCTCAGCAATTTTTGTGTGCACCACAATACTTCTGGTGCAAATTTCTTCTTCCATCAAGTTTGTCCTGTCGTCAATAAATCCTCATATTTTGACAATTTATTTATGATTGACAACTATAAAATCTTGTTGCTAGAAATGCGACAGCCATATTGTCGCTGTCGGGCGGAAACCTTGTATGTCCAAATTTGGTCAATTTCATATTTTTTCACATATTGATGCTATTGGTCAGTCCCCACGTGGGTCTGCTATTTTTACAAGTTATTAACCAATCTAAAGTCTTGAAAATAGCTTGAGTGCAAATCTCATAACTCCATTGGACACTTCAACTGTCCACCTCTTCCTCACTTAGCGGTTTATTTCTCCTCAAGAAGAGTCTCAGCGAATCAACACGTCTTCTGAGGTAAATGTCTTCAAAACACTGGGCTCAAAGAAGAAAAAATCTTGACCCCCGCTAGTTCTGGCGCTCATCTGAGGACAGGAATTTAGCGCAAGACAGTCCACTGCAACGCGGACTAAACACTGTGCACTGCAGATAAGGCCATGCCAGTAGCAACTGCAGGACCTTTTGTTCTTATATGATCTGCCATGACTACTTTAAGCAAAAGGTGCACCTTTGCATTCCTGAGCTTTTACATTGAATAGAGAAGGCCACAGCAAGGGGCAGAGCCATCTCTTACAAGCCCCTCTGTTCAGGGGCAGCTTCAAAAATAACGGTTTTGGAGATACGAGGATTCCGCCCGACAGCGACGATATGCAACTTGAAATGTCTACAAAAGTCGACATTTCGTTTGCTAGTGATTTTTAGGAAGGGGTTAACTTAGTGATTTTATTAATTTTTTTTCCTTAACTTTTGCTGTTATCATTCACTTGGTGTTAGTTTGATAATTTAGTAAATACAGCTGAATAAAACTGAAATACAGCTGAAAAAAGTTGTCTCTTATTTCAGCTTGCAAAGCATCAAAATGTGATTTGGAATAGTGTGATTCTTTTCGATACCCACTGTAACACTGTTCATCATTGTTTTTTGTCATAGCGTTTGGCTAGTTATGGCATAACAGTGTCTGAGCTGACTGGAGATCACCAGCTTTGTAAGGAAGAGATCAATGCTTCCCAGATCATTGTGTGCACCCCTGAGAAGTGGGATATTATCACCCGGAAGGGAGGGGAGCGCACATACACCCAGCTAGTGCGCCTCATCATCATTGTAAGTAGCGTGTTAAATTTTGACATGAATAATGAAGGCACACTGGCAGGGATTTTTTCCACTTTAATTTTTTTTTTTTTTTTTTTTTTTAGGATGAGATACACTTGCTTCACGATGATCGTGGACCAGTTCTGGAGTCTCTGATTGCTCGGACTATCCGAAATGTAGAACTGACTCAGGAAGATGTGCGCCTCATTGGTCTCAGTGCCACACTGCCAAATTATGAGGATGTGGCTACATGCCTTCGTGTAGACCCTGCTAAGGGTCTTTTCTACTTTGATAACAGGTGCGGGTATAGTGAAAATAAATAGCTTTGATTGTATTCACCCAACTCGAACATTCATACATTTTTGTAATGTTGCAACCTGATTTTAAACAGATTTTTTTTTCAATGATTTTCAAATTTTCTGATGTGGAAATGCAAAATATTTAACTGTAACACAGGTTAAACAGAAAAGCAAAGATGTGTTTTGATATACATCCCAAACGTAAAGTTTTTTATTTGCAAACATTTTGCCGGCTGATTTTAGGCTACATTTCTATCTGAAAGTTTTGGAAAAGCAAGGTTAATTATTTTGTTTTTATTATACACTGAAGATGTTTGGCAGGAAAAAGATTGCATTGGATCAAAACATTTCAGGAAATGAAAGCTGAAATTCTGATGTTTGAATGGCAAGGAGAAAAATACTATGCGTAATATCAACTAGAAACAAAGCAGGTCAGCCAAGAAAAATGAAAGAATAGTAAAATGTCACACAAAATGAGTACTGTGTACGGTTGCAAAGCGGTGAAAGTTTCCCGGAAACTTTCAGAAACTTCATCTGGGAAATTAAAATGGGAATTTATAGGATTTAATTAGCAATTTGTGTAAATTTATATAAACTTTATCATATAAAAACATAGAAATTATCTGTGTTATGTTCTGGAGGAATGCACAGTGCATTAGGGGGTATGGCCTCCATAGCTTTGCAGTAGGCAAAGTGCTGTGTGCATGGGATTGATGAACGTGTAGGGTAGAAATTCAATTGAAATTGCAGTTAATCTGGTTTTAACCAAGATTATACTGCAAGATTTTTCAACTACATTCAACATAAAAAACTCAATGACCATACCAAGAGAGTTGATAGGTCAGATTAATGCCATAATGATTGTGTTTGAAGAATTGGTGCACATATATCAATCTTATCAAAAGGTGCAAACCACCTGTCAGCAGTAAGAATCAGAAGGCCAAATTTTAATTCTAAATGAAATAAAAAGATTAGCCACAAAGCGCTTTAACCAATATTAAAGAAAGGAGGTGCTCATGATCCAAAACAACTTCTTCACAAAGCAAGACATTGAAACAAAACACACAAAGTTTCTATGTTTCAGGGATCAGGTTTGATGAACACCAGAATAAAATCATTCACAGCCTAGTTATATGATAGATTTGGAAGAGATTCCCTTCTCGCTCTCGAAGCTTGAAGCATCATTACAAAAACTTAAGACTTTTTTTACTTAAAAAAAGTAATGAGGTAAGGGTCAATCTTTGTGTAAGTGTGGTGTTTTATTTGTGTTTTTTAAATTTTTTGACTAATTTAAATAAAGCCTGCAAAATAATTACAAAAGCCTAACATTTTTTGCCTTCCCCACATTTCTGTAGTTTTCGACCTGTGCCATTAGAACAGACATATGTAGGAATCACAGAGAAGAAGGCAATCAAGCGTTTCCAGATCATGAATGAGATTGTCTATGAGAAGATAATGGAACATGCTGGAAAGAATCAGGTAACGCTAAATCTGAATTATACAGGCCTCATTTAGACACAAAGTTTAACTTGGTTAATTGCATTTCATTTGTAAGCAAATTTAATAATAGATTTTTACCCAAATATGCACATATTAATGAACTGAATGTAACTGAAAGGCCTTCAAGATCTGCTTCGTATTCAGAGTTTGTCTGCCTGCTATCCAAATATATATATGTATATATATGTATTTATATGTGTGTGTGTGTGTGTGTATATATATGTGTATATATATGTGTATATATATGTGTATATATGTGTGTATATATATATATATATATATATATATATATATATATATATATATACATATATATATATATATATATATATATATATATATATATATATGTATGTATATATATATATATATATATATATATATATATATATGTATGTATATATATATACATATATGTATATATGTGTATGTGTGTAAATATTTGTGTATATATATGTGTATATATATGTGTATATATATGTGTGTGTATATATATATATATATATATATATATATATATATATATATATATATATACACATATATATTACACACACGCACACACCCAGTATGTACCCAGAATTCTGATAGTTTAGTAATTTCTACCTACAATCCAGAAGAAAAAAAAATCAGGTGTAAAACATTTTTTGGGCACTTCTGATATGTAGGTTCTTAAATGGATTCAAGAGACCTCCAGAGTTTCCTGAAGCATAACCGGTTGGACCATGATTTTGCACTGGTGCACCATAGATAATCGTTATCAGTTATTTTCCATGTTCATGAAATCTAATGACTATTAATACAAATAATGATTAAATTATATGTCTAAAAAATAGCCAGAGTAGTACTGAATAGTTTGATATTTAAACCCTTGGAATATGTTTGTGAAAATTTATTATTATTATTATTTCTATTACTACTATTTTAAGCAATTGAAAGAGTCCTTGGCTAGAAAAAGTCTGAGACCTTATTTCAGATCAGTTTCATGTTTGATTGCTAACCTGCAAAATCTTTTCCACCTCAGGTCTTGATATTTGTCCATTCACGGAAGGAGACGGGGAAGACTGCACGAGCAATCAGGGATATGTGTCTGGAGAAAGACACATTAGGACTTTTCCTTCGAGAAGGTTCTGCCTCGACAGAGGTCCTAAGAACTGAGGCCGAACAATGCAAGGTCAGCCTTTTCTCTTGTTGTGTACTTAAGCTTTAAACTTTTTAACACTCATATCTATTAACAAGGTGCACTTGTTTGGTTCAAGGATAAATGAGATTTGTGAATACCTTACAATTATTACAAGCTAGTTCAATTTAAATACACCAATCAATTAAACATATTATGAAGTTATTAATTAAAAAAAATCAATTATGTACCTTTCATTTGATTAATAATGTAGAATCTGGAGCTAAAGGATCTGTTGCCATATGGATTTGCCATCCATCATGCTGGCATGACTAGAGTGGACAGAACATTGGTTGAGGATCTTTTTGCAGATAGACATATACAGGTAGGTTTCCAGGTCCAAATAAATTCATTCTGACTGCAGGTTTGAAATTAATTATTTGTACATGTAATAAACTGGGATTACTTTAATTCTTTCTGTTCTGTATACTGTATGTGATCTCCTAGAAAGTTATAAGATGTATGTAGGGAACATAGTTTATGGTCAACATAGTGGCTTTTTTTAAAAACAGACTTTAAATGAGGTATGTGCAGAGTCTGGTAGCAAAAATACATATTAATTTATTTACTACCTAATATAATTTATATAATTTATATAATTTAATAAACTACCTGCCATTGGAGTTAATGATCCTGGAATGCTACTTTTTGCAACTATACTATTTTGTTTCAGGTACTGGTGTCAACTGCTACACTGGCCTGGGGAGTTAACTTGCCAGCACACACTGTCATCATCAAAGGCACACAGGTGTATAGCCCAGAGAAAGGCAGGTGGACGGAGCTAGGAGCTCTAGACATTTTGCAGGTAAGTCATTCAATAGATCAATGGACTGACTGTACTCTTTTCCTGTGACACATCTATCTTCACCTAACAACGAATGTTGTACTAGAGGAGGATAAAAATCATCATTGGTCATCTTGATTAAGTTTAAAACAGACTGTGGTAAATTGTCAAAGAAAATCCCAATTAGGTTTGTGTCTGTATGTTCAGTTATGTTTCATTAACTACGCATGTGCGTTTTTTTATTTATTTATTTATTTTTTAATTTAATTTAATACGTGTGTGCTGAATGGTGGTGATGTATACTGATAAACAATATAGTGAATTGTTTACCTAAATAGCTGGAGTTATTGACGCCACATTACGAAATTAGGAAAAATTTGATTTTTTTTTTTTTGGAGACGTATCACCGAACTGGACAAAAAAACAAGCGGTTACCATGTCTCTAATGGGTAGAGCAAGGGGCTGTGCTTTTGAAATTTCCGCTGAGGATTTTAATGCTGACACTGGTATGCAAACACTTTTTAGTGAAATTGTGTTTTTAAAGCAAGAAAAGGCTCAACAACACAAAGTATGCACAGACATTACACAAGTAGGCCACCACAGAGTGAGTTACTAAAAATAGAAGTGCAAGACCTTTTAGACTTGGTGATGGCAAAGTTGTTCATTCCATACGGAAAATTGTCCCTGCAGATATTCCAATGCTCTTAAACAAGACTTTGTTGAAAAAAAACAAGTGAAGTTCTGGACATTGTGCATGAAAGCAGCAATTTTCAAACAACCTGTTAAACTTTAACACCTTCAGGACATTACTGTGTGAATTTGAGAGATGACAATCACGTGGGATTGATAATTCCGACTGTAAAAAAAAAAATGCTAAATTGGGCATTAATGTAAAGAACTCTATGCACAATGTGCATGGTTTTAGTCCTTACCCATTAGTATTTGCCCAAATCTGCCCTCAGTCCTCACTAACAAGCCCCAGGCTTTGGAAACAAGCAGGAATACTTAGTTAAACAAATTACCACACTAAATGCAATGAGAAAAGGATTCACAGAAGCTGAACGCTCAGAGAATTAGGAGAGACCTTTGTAAGCAACTGCAGCCCGATCATGACCGATATGAAACGGGAGACACAGCGTATTGTAAACAAACAGATTGTACCAAGTGGAAAGGTCCAGGGGTGGTCATAGGCCAAGATGGCATGGTTGTGTTTGTCAAGCCTGGTGAAATCTATGTCCGTGTCCATCAGTCAACCTGAGAAGGGATGACCCACAAAGAAGACTGGAGGAGACAGGGAACAGATGAAAACCCCAGAGTAACACCAGCAGCATATCTCCGTGACCTTGACAATGAGGAAATGACACCAGCAAATGGGGAACCTCTTAATGTTCAATGTGAACCTTCTACCTACTTCAGTGAGGAGAGGAGAAAATCTTGCTCAGTCACAACTGCCGCAAACCTGATCATCCAAGGACAGTTAAGGTCTGAGACTGAAAACAGGCCAAATAGTTAAATACACAGATAGTCAAAGATGGTTAAATACACAGATGTGGCATATCCATCTTCTGCTTCTAGCACAAAGCATGCTACTGTTCAGACTCTGCATTGGACAAATAAACTTATAAGAAAACTGAAATCAAGTGAAATCATTCTTTGGTTTCAGTACTTAGGATAAAACAGTTCTCTTAAATTAGCGGTGTACAGGGATATCTCAGTGGGAAATCTCCCGGATGGTGTCACACAAGGTGGACATTTGATTATGCTCATGGGAGATAATGGAACATTTTCTCCTATATCTTGGCAGTGAAAACGGATCAGGAGAGTTGTACGGATTACCTTAGGTAGGAAAGACTTGCAGATGTAATTGACTGCGTTTTTCCTGGCTACACATTACTCTGAGTTTGCCTCTGGTGACTGCTCATGCACAAATTTACCCATTATGTGTGTGTAACAATCATTCCCTTCTCGATGCTCTCAAATCTACAAAATCTGTCACAAAAAGACTCCTCAGCACAGGCATTTATCTCACAGACTGAATGAATTTGACTAGACATAATCAAAACAAGCAAACTATTGCCATTCAAACTATGACTATAAAGTTAATCCTGTTATTACAATAGCAAATCGTCGCTGTCGGGCGGAAACCTCATATGTCCAAATTTTGTCAATTTCATATTTTTTCACATATCGATGCTACTGGTCAGTCCCCACTTGGGTCTGTTATTTTTACAAGTTATTCTAAAGTCTTGAAAATAGCTTGAGTGCAAATCTCTTAACTCCATTGTACACTTCAACTGTCCACCTCTTCCTCACTCCACGGGAGAGCTTCGCGGCATATTTCTCCTCAAGATTAAGAGTCGCAACGAATCAACATGTCTTAAAGTGATATCTAATGTGATTTTCGTGGGGCTCAAAGAAAAAAAATATTGACCCCCGCTAGTTCTGGTGCTCGTCGAGGACAGGAATTTAGCGCAAGACAATCCACTGCAACGCGGACTAAACCCTGTGCATTGCAGATAAGAGGATTGTATCTTACAATGTCAAGGCAAACCGTTATGTTCAACAAGTAGCTTGCCTTTGTAGCTCATCACTTTAAGCAAGCTGGCTGGCTTTTTGCCTTGTTATTATAGGTAAACATGCCGTATAATGTAGTGAAACGATAATTTGACCTTTTATTAATTTTATTTTTTGGGTGAACTATTCCTTTAACTATGATTTTATCTATGTTTATCTGTTATTGATGTATTTTTAAATATCTATTTATTACTGCTTATTATACATGTTCATTGACGTTTTAAAATGTTTTTTTATAATATTTGAATTAAATTGAATGTTTTGGATACCACTATTAAATTATTGTTTTTATTATTGTTTTACTGACTTTAAGTCAGCCTACTTATAGACAATGCCTCTCTTGGCACTGTGCATGTAAAACACTGTTTTACCCTAACAAGTGAAAATAGCTTCTGTGCAGAAAGAAACCCGTGAGCCACGAAGGTAGGTTTGCGAGCAGATTAGACTAATTTCCACCTATTAGACAGCCTAATCAGCTTATCATGTTTTGTATTGCGTCACTTATAGCTCTTAAACCTTTTAAAATAGAGTTTAGAAAGATGTATGTAACTACAGTCATTAGCTTTAGTTAACTATTGAAGCCTTGTCTCTTGTAAAAAGGCTCAACGTGACCGCAGACTTTATTGAACACTGCTGGCAGCAGCGACGTCTGTGTCCGTACAATTCTTATCAATGACAGCATAATCTCGTATCTCCCTGCTCCCAAGTCATAAAGCTTGTATCTCCGATAAAACGTGACTTTGGGAAAATGATGTTAATGTTGGTACACAACAGTATATGATGGCAATATAAGGTATAATAGCAACTTTAACGATACAATGTTTAATAACTCAAAAAAATACGGCGTTTTTTTAATTTCCTGAAAAATAATGGTTTTGGATATACGAGGATTCCGCCCGACAGCAACGAAATGCTTATGTTCTAAATCTCAACAATATTTTCCTCAAAGAAAAAAGGAGAGATGAAGTTGTTTCTTTAACTGTGCATGTGCAGGGCATTTTTTAAAATTGTGTGTGCTTGGTTTTGTTTGTTTGTCTTGTTTTGTATTGCCACTTTACTCTCCTCTCTTAAATTTTCATTTCTCTGTGCTTCAGATGCTGGGGCGTGCAGGACGCCCACAGTACGACTCTAAAGGAGAGGGCATTTTGATCACATCCCATGGAGAACTGCAGTATTACCTGTCTCTGCTTAACCAGCAGTTGCCTATAGAGAGTCAAATGTTAGGCAAACTCCCAGACATGCTCAATGCTGAGATTGTGCTGGGCAATGTCCAGAATGCTAAAGTAAGGCTTCTATATGCACCCAAAATAGTTGTTCATGACAGTTTTACCATTGTAAACATAAAAAAAAAAAAAAAAATGTAAACAATCGTTTATATGGAAAATTGTTTTATATAATGTTTCTGGAATCTTTTATCTTATTTTTATTATCTCAGGATGCAGTGAACTGGATGGGTTATACTTATTTGTATGTGCGGATGCTGCGTAACCCAACACTCTATGGGGTTTCCCATGATGAACGCAACACCGATCCCCTGCTGGAGTTGCGTAGAATGGATCTTGTGCACACTGCTGCCACTGTACTGGAGAAGAGCAACCTGACTAAATATGATAAGAGGACTGGTAGCTTCCAGGTGAATAGTGGCCTAGTTATTGCTAAATATTTTTTTCATAATGGATATAAACACCAATCTTTAAGACTGATGTACATTCAACACTAAATAAGACATTATGAATGTATCCCATCTTTTACTAGAGTAGCTGTAACTGCTGGGAAAGAAAAGATGAAGAAAATTGCTAAGCTAAATTTAAAGTCGATCATTTTGAGTCATTTTTGTTTTCAGTGATGGTCAAACCACTGAGGTAATATAGAATACCAATATTTATTTATTAAAGAACAATGCATTTAACATTTAATTACATTTTTAACTAAACAGTCAAAAACTTATGTCTGGCAAACTTTATTTGCAGATTGCCTCAAATGTTCCAAGTGCTGTTTTTGTTATAAATTTCATTAGAAAAAAAGTATCTGGTGCGCGATTGACCTGTATATAGCTGTTATAATGTAAGTGCTAAAAGAATTAGCCTCTGTCAGAACTTTTCTTTTTAAGAGAATGCTTGAAGATTTTCCATTTATTTTATCATCTCTTAACATTAAATATCGCTATATATAAAACATGTTTGTAATACATGCAATAAATGTAATGTCATTCTGATTTATTAGACTGAGCAGTATAAATATGTATTCAGATCCTTGCTGCTGCAGCAACATAATCAACATTTAAGTATTCAATGCTATTGAATGTCCTTTTTGTATAGACAAAAGTAAATATTACCCACATAGGGTTTACTTATAAACAAGCTGTGATAGAAAATTTGTTACCTAATCCAACCATTTTCTTAGATGACGGACTTGGGCCGCATTGCCAGTCACTTTTACATCACACATGATTCCGTAATGACTTATAATCAGCTGCTTAAACCTACACTCAGTGAAATTGAGCTCTTCAGGGTGTTCTCCCTCTCCTCTGAATTCAGGAACATCACTGTGAGAGAGGTAATTTCATCATTCTACATTTCCCAGCTAACAATTTTTTTAAATTTATTTACTAATTTGTTTTTTATTTAAAATCTCTAGCATTTTTTTCCTCTAAAAATGTTGTAGCATTTTTTTTTGACAACTCACTTTGCCAACAACTGAACTGTGAGCATAAAAGCTCTTGATAGCAATTCATTTCTAGATAAGTACATGTGCTCAATGTCTGTCTGATACTGTTGTTGATTCATTTTTTTCAGCTTATTATGATGATGCTAATATAATTGATAGGTTCTATTTAGCAAGAAACATGTTTGGTTTTTGACTAACAGGAGGAGAAGCTTGAACTACAGAAACTTCTGGAAAGGGTGCCAATTCCAGTGAAGGAGAGTATTGAGGAGCCTAGTGCTAAGGTGGGTTGGTGTATAGGTGTGTGTGTGTGTGTGTGTGTGTGTGTAAAGCTGTTTCAAACCCATTATGTTTGTGCTCAAAATGTATAATGTGTTTTGTTAGATAAATGTGCTGCTTCAGGCTTATATCTCCCAACTTAAGCTGGAAGGTTTTGCTCTAATGGCCGACATGGTCTATGTCACCCAGGCAAGTTTACAAAAAAAATGTATTTTTTTATTTTTACTCAATTTAACAAACCACCCCACATTATTTTAATGTGCTGGCAGCACAGGACAGCACTGAAATCCCTATTTTCATTTTGCTCTTTTTATGTCCAGAGTGCAGGTCGGCTTATGAGGGCTATCTTTGAGATTGTTTTGAGCCGAGGCTGGGCACAACTCACTGACAAGACCATGAACCTTTGCAAGATGATTGACAAAAGGATGTAAGTCATTAGGATTTACTACTTCTTGGTTGTTGTTTGTGGGCTTTTTTTTGGTAAATGTTCGGAAACCATATACTTTGCAGGTTGGATTGATTAATGTAATTTGAGGCAAAAAATAATGTATGAAATAATATAATCTGCTTGTCTGTGTCTCAGGTGGCAGTCTATGTCTCCTCTGCGACAGTTCCGCAAACTTCCTGAAGAAGTCATCAAGAAAATTGAGAAAAAAAGCTTTCCATTTGAACGACTGTATGACCTCAACCACAATGAAATTGGTTAGTGCTACATACATAATCTACTTTTGTGCAGATCAAGAACGTTTTTCCTTAACCCATTGTGTGCATGCATTTTAAAATGTGTTTTCCTTTAAAGGCGAATTGATTCGTATGCCCAAGATTGGGAAAACCATACATAAGTATGTGCATCAGTTCCCAAAACTGGACCTGGCAGTGCATCTTCAGCCTATCACTCGGTCCACACTTAAAGTGGAGCTCACAATCACACCAGACTTCCAATGGGATGAAAAGGTCAGTTGGTCATCATGAGTTTAATTCTCTCCATAGTGAATATTAACACCCCCTAGCTTGATTTTGACAGTAAATGCTAGTGTGAGGTGATCTTTATTGTTTGTCGTCAACACATTCAGTAAAATAGTAAATGGAATACAAATATAAAATTTAAGTTCAAAAGTTAACCATCTGGGTGTAAATCTTAGGTTTCCACACAATACGATACTGTTCGTAAGATGACAATTTGATATAATGAATTCAATCACCAGTCTCCAATTCACATTTGCCCAACATTATTCAGATTCTCAGGTTGATCTACAGATGTCTTCTTGGTGGCATGCACAGTGCTCAATTTTACTTCCAATATTCTGTTTACTGCTAACCAATTTAAAAGCAATTGTCATTTCATACCACTCCTTGCTTAGATGGCCACAGTTATACATAGCATATAGTTGACTTATCGAATACATTGGTCTGAAATATTAGATTGTTGCACCCCTATTTGATATTTGTCTTACACGTCCTCAGATACATGGATCATCAGAGGCATTTTGGATCTTGGTGGAAGATGTTGACAGTGAAGTGATCCTACACCATGAATATTTCCTGCTCAAGTCTAAGTATGCTCAGGATGAGCACCTGGTCACCTTTTTTGTTCCTGTATTTGAGCCACTGCCTCCACAGTACTTCATCAGAGTTGCCTCAGACCGTTGGCTTTGTAAGTTAAAGTCTTTAGTTGTGAAGAAGTGAATTTGAAAACATGCTAACAGTTTACACATTTTCATTCTAGCATGCGAAACCCAGCTGCCAGTGTCATTTCGCCACCTGATCTTGCCAGAGAAGTATCCACCTCCAACAGAGCTGCTTGACCTACAACCTCTTCCTGTATCTGCCCTCAGAAATGCTGCATTTGAATGCCTCTACCAAAACATGTTTCCTTTCTTCAATCCTATTCAGACCCAAGGTAACATACATTTTACATATACATTGTGTAGACAACTCCATATACATTGTGTAGACAACACAATACATTGTGTATACAACTCCTAGTGTCAAAAAGGTATAATTATAGGTAAAATGATTAGGAAGAAGCTTTCATCCTACTTACTGTCATCCATCCTACTTGCACATCAGAATTATTGAAAGTACAAATAGCTGAAGGATGAAATGTAAGGTAAAATCGTCCAAAAGACAGACCTAACTCACAGACCAAATGCAGACCAAAGGCTCACAATCACACCAGACTTTCAATGGGATGAAAAGGTCAGTTGGTCAGCATGGGTTTAATTCTCAACACCCCCTAGCTTGATTTTGACACTAAATGCTAGTGTGAGAGGTGATCTTCATTGTTTGTCGTCAACACATTCAAAAAATAATGTGTAAAATAGTAAATACAATACAAATATAAATTTTAAGTTTAAAGTTAAGATGCTAGGAACAAGATGCTATCATGGACACCAAAATCTCACCAAATTTCTACCAGCAGTTTGGAGAGTTTAAGTTTGAAGATTTAACTAGAAAAATCTTCAACGTTCCAGGATGAGAGAGCCATGCCCTTGATAATTTCAGGTTCTTGGCTGACAAGAGTAGAACACAATGTGGTCTTGTATTATTGTAGCCCATCCACCACGTTTTGTGTATGTAAGAGTAACAGCAACAATCCTGTAGGTGCAAATGCCTTGTTAATTAGAAAGTTCAAAGAAAGAATATAGTAACTCAGTGTTTTTAAGCACCATTCCATGTAAACCTTAGTAATTCACAGAAAAACATGGAGTAAAGCCGCCTTCACACTGCACACGACAAACGGACACGACTGTCGGATTTGGCCCCCTAGTGACAGTCGCCCGGAATATGCAATATAATCGTGTAGACGTCAACATGGGAGAGAAGTTAATTCTCGCGGTCTCGGAAAACCCATTATTAGATGATCGTGAAAAAAATGTTCTCCATTAAGGCGCAACTCTTGCACTAAACGGTGATACTCACCGAGACTTTTTCTCCGAGTCAGGTAGTGTTTTATACACACTGATTTGCAATGTTTTCTTTGCGTCTCCAGGGTCTCCAGTAAAAGAGAGTAAAAGCTAGAACCTGTATTCTCCCTCCATTTATCATGGTGAATGAAGGAATGAATTAATGAAGGAGTAAATACAATCAATGCAACAATAAATCCAGAAAGACCGTGAATAATTTTTGAGGAAACATGGACACAACATTAAAAATAATACAATATAAATATTAATAATTTATTACTTTATCAATAACAATGTATTTAAAACAAAAAGATTGTTTTTGGTAAAGTTTAAAAATTACTAAAGTTAATATTAATACTTTTCAATAATTCTTATCTCACGCACACGAACCTGATAGGACAACATTAGAATACATCACATCCGGTCGGCATATCGGATGTGGTGTAGTCGCACAAGTTCAATTTTTTAATGGATCCAACGCTCAAATCGGATCCGAAAATTACGGATCCGCAGGTGGTCGGCACCTCACGCAGCGACCTTGCAACTCTCCATAGGAAATGAATGACTTCCGGTTTATCTGCGGTCGTTTGTCGTGTGCAGTGTGAAGGCAGCTTAATACTCAAACTAGTCCGCCTGGCACTACAAATACCATGGTTCACATTTCAGTCCTTTGCTGTTTTGCACAATACTTTACATTATTTCAGGGACCTGCTGCTATGACACTGTGTTCATTCTAGTATTACTGCACGCAGTATTGTTGAACATGCAGTATATACACACTGGTCGGCACTGTTTCTGTTTATTGTCTTTTGTGTATTGTTTTTTTTTTTTTTATTGTCTTGTATTTTTTTGTCTGCACTGTCTTGTTTGTGTTGTCCTGCACTGTTTGCACCAGGTTGCCCAGTTGCACTATGTGGCTAAGATTTACTTACTAAGTCCTTAGCTCTGTCTTTGCTTTTATGTAGCACCATGGTCCTGGAGAAATGTTGTCTCATTTCAACCATATATAGCTGTTGCAGTACACAGTGAAATGGTGAAATGACGACAAAAGCTACTTATTAAAGTAACTCTGATTGATTGCTTTTAGGATCACATCCAAACCTGGTGTTTGATGTACAGATTAACTGAAGATCTTGACCTCGATCTGAATGATTAAATGAATGTAAAATTGCATTTATGTTCTGTTGTGTAAGTGTTGCTGTTAAAGTGGGTGGTAATTGTACATGTGGACCTGTTTTGTTTCCCCTATTCAGTGTTTAATGCTGTATACAACAGTGATGATAATGTGTTTGTTGGCGCCCCCACTGGGAGTGGGAAGACCATCTGTGCAGAGTTTGCCATTCTCAGGATGCTGCTGCACAACTCAGAAGGCCGTTGCGTCTACATCACACCAATGGAGTCTCTGGCTGAACAAGTATGCAAACTTAATATAAGCTTTTGCTTGTTTCTAAGTGTTCATACAGTTCATACAATCTAGGTGGGATGTGCTAGAGCTTGCAGTTGAGGTGTGTTTCCTGCGGGATGTGTTAGCCTAGTGGTTAAGGTGTTGGACTACTGATTGAAAGGTCATGAGTTTGAATACCAGGTCCACCAAGCTGCCACAGCTGGGCCCCACAGCAAGGCCCTTACCCTTAATTGCTCACTTGCATAAAATGGTCACTCTGGTTAAGGTTGTCTGCTAAATGCCGTAAATGTAAAATGTAATGTAAATGTCTGCTCTAAGCATTAATATAGAAGTATAAGCACCAAGCCTTTCATCAGCATTTAAGCATGGCCCAAATGGTCAAACACCCTTTTGTCCATCTTATCAATGGCATACTGCTTTCAAATTAAATTACATATGTTATAGAATCACTGTCCTTAGTGTTCCTACAACTACCAATGTTTGCAATTTTCATAACTAATCTCAGAAATATTTGGTCCATTTGAAGGTTCTATTTAACTGAAATCTAACTCATTTAATGTCTTCTTATTGCTTATTGGATACAAGCGTACTCTTATGTATTTGTGAAGCTTACACAAAAATGTGCAATGGTTGGCAGTTCTGATTATAATCTGTAATACACATTGCTGATATCATGCCAATACGATATAAGTTGGGGCAGCAACATCTCAACAGTTGTGGTGTTTTTTTTTTTTAAATTGAATGATCATGCCTTTTTAACCTTTTTAGTCTTGATGGCTTTGTGCTTTAAGATCAGATGTTTTAATTTGAAAGTTCTAAAACCTGCACTGTATATGTAACATTTTGCTCTTATGAGTGTTTTGTGTGTGCCATATAGATAGAAATAGAGCTTTTTAAATATCTTTGCATGAAAGTGCGGTTTATATGCCATATTATAGAAGTACTTTGTGTCTCATGAAGTCCATAGAAATCAAATTTTGGTACTTTCTTTTTTTTTTCTTTTTTTTTTCCTTGAAGATTTTATGAATTGTGAAATAAAGATTTTAAATGTGCCACACTACTTTCAGTTCACTCCAGAAGCAATTCATTTTTAACCATATATAGCTGATGCAGTAGAATGAAAGTATACTGTTCTACTTCTGGTGTGTAGGTATTTGTGGATTGGCACCAGAAGTTTCAAGTTCTTCTGAATAAAAAGGTAGTCATACTCACTGGAGAGACCAGCACTGACCTCAAGCTACTGGGGAAAGGTGACATCATCATCAGCACCCCAGATAAGTGGGATATTTTGTCCCGCCGATGGAAACAGAGGAAGAATGTCCAGAATGTCAGTCTTTTTCTTGTGGATGAGATTCATCTTATTGGAGGAGAGAACGGGGTAAGGCTTATTATATTAACAATGTTGGTTTTTGTTTTTCGTAGGTGTAATGTTTCTGCATTAGTCCTGCTACTTAATATATATGATGTCTTAAAATGACATGCATTTATGAATATCTCGGCAATCTGTTTTGGTATGAAACATGCATTGTATTTTGTTTTTTCTCTCTTGTGGTTTTAGCCTGTACTAGAAGTTATCTGCTCCAGGATGAGGTACATCTCCTCTCAGATTGAGCGTCCCATTCGAATTGTGGCACTAAGCTCATCTCTGTCCAATGCAAAAGATGTGGCACACTGGTTGGGTTGTAGCACCACAGCAACCTTCAACTTCCACCCAAATGTCAGGCCTGTGCCACTGGAGCTTCACATTCAGGTAAAGGCCTAAAGAGCAAACCCAGTTTTGATTTGGTCTGTTTACCTGTTGAGGGGACAAATGGAAAAAGTGGATAAGATTATGAAATGATTAACTTTTCTTGGCACTTCACCACCAACAGGGTTTCAACGTGAGTCACACACAAACCCGGCTACTGTCTATGGCTAAACCTGTGTACTACACCATCATGAAGCATTCTCCATCTAAACCATCTTTAGTGTTTGTTCCTTCTCGGAGACAGACTCGTCTTACTGCCATTGATATATTAACTTTCTGTGCTGCTGATGTGGTTCCACAAAGGTGCAGTAGCTTTCACTTTGATGCATTGTTCGATGTCAGGCTTCCTTTTTTTTTTATTTTTTTATGATAGACCTAGAACATCTCCATTCCTTAGCTCTGCTTAATTTTCAGTTTGTCTCTGTAGGTTCCTACACTGCTCTGAGAAGGAATTGGTCCCATTCCTGGAGAAACTGTCCGATACTGCATTGAAAGAAACCATCTCTAATGGTGTGGGTTATCTTCACGAAGGACTCTCAATGACTGAACGCAGGATAGTCGAACAGCTCTTTAACTCTGGTATGTAAAGACGTGAACAAATCAGAATCCACAATTCAAGAGCAACTATAAAGTAGTTAATGACCATGAAACAAAAGCAATATGTTATTTTGATACATTTTTAAACAAATGACTAAAAAAATAGTGTTCTATTACTGACATTTTATTAAAAACCCATGGACTGTTTATACTTGGTGAATGATTGTGTGTTCAGAATAATTGGCAGCTTGAGTGGCACTGTTTAGAAGTTCTATTCACTAGAAAAAAATCTAAGTCCATGTTGAACTTTAATATTGCTGTGCTTAAAGTTGTAGCTTGTCAGCATGTTTTAGTCAAATTATTTATTATGATATTACATTAGAAAGTATATTCTGAACAAAAAGGTCCAGAAGACTGGCATCCATCATCCATGAAAATATTCTCCACACCATTACAACACCTCAAGATCAGATAAGGCAGTGTAGTATTTTAGAATTGTACAGAGCGGTTATCTGAGTTACTTCATCAAGATTCTGAGACAGATTTCTGTCAAAATCAGAGATCGCATTTTTTTTCTTGTGCTGAATGTTTGTGAATGTTACCTAAAGCTGCTGGCCCAAATCTGTATTATTTTATGCATTGTGCTGATAATTGTATGAATCACTGGAAAGGATCAGTGTATAATTTTAATTGTAGGTTTATTTTAACGGTGAAAGACAGAATAACAACACAAACCTTTCAAAAGTAATTGATTTGCCTTTTAATTCATGAAATAAGTATTTGACCCCTTTGTAAAACATGACTTAGTACTTAATGGCAAAACCCTTGTTGGCATTCACAGAGGACAGAAATTCCTTGTAGATGGTCACCAGGTTTGCACACATCACCGGAGAGATTTTGTCTCCTCTTTGCAGATCCTCTCCAAGTCATGAAGGTTTTGAGGCTGACTTTAGCAAGTTGCCTTGTGGTCAGATGAGACCAAAATCTAGCCGTCTGGTATTAACACACTTCACACAGTTCTCTTCTGAATCATTCTGATGTTCATTTGCAACCTTTTAAGAGCGTCCTAATATCAGCTTGTTACCTGTATAAAAGAGGCCAGGGAGCCAGAAATCTTGTTGATTGATAGGGGATCAAATACATATTTCACTGATTTTAAAATGCAAATCAATTTTAAAAAATGTTTTTGATCAAATGTTTGTGTTATTCTGTCTCGCGTGTACAAGAATTGTTTAAGACACTCATGTTTTATTGATGAGTGAAATTTTGTCGTTTCTTTTGCAACCAATTTTGAGGCACATGGAGATTAATACCATTGTATGACATTTAGTTCAAAGGTCTTTTAGGGAGATATTTGATGTGGTGCCTTTAACCAGTTTTTAAATGCTTTTATCTCAAATTAATTTGAAACAAGTTGTAGGTTTTCAACTTGTTACATTGTAATTATATTTCATATTGAGCAAATTAAAAATTTCTCCCCTGTTAAGTGTTTTTTTTGTCGCAAGTCGTTTGCATGCTTATTTATTTATTTATTTATTTATTCATAACATTGCTTCTGTCATGACTAGCCCTTGATGCTGGCATGGTGTTAAGCAACCATCATAAAATACTCTATGAATGACCATTGAATTATATAAACTAATGAAACCCACATAGTTGGAGAGAACCTAGCTCAGGGCATATGTGGTAGCTTAGTGCTTAAGGTGTTGGACTGCTGATTGGAAGGATGATGGTTCAAGTCCCAGGTCTACCAAGCTGTCAATGTTGGGGCCCCGAGCAATGCCATTAATCCTCAATTTCTCAGTTGTATATATTGACATTAAACAACCCTTTATGGACACAATGAAGCTTGAGTCACCATTGGCTAGTAAATTTATTTTATTCACCAGACTTTTTACATAAAATGCATGAAAGCAAATGAACGACAAAAAAACATATACTTTTACTTTTTATACTTTATCTGAATTTTTATGTTTCCATATTAATTTTCCATTTAATCTAAAATTTCTGAGCATACTGCTCAGAAATACTGCTGAAGCTCTGGGCCTTCTCTTGAAATGAGGATCATGTCTGAAAGGCGTGAGGATATGAGACTGCTGTGGACATCTGATTTTCTTTTCTTTTGTGCACTAAAGGCTCTTTCACAGATGGCAGAACTGATTGGCAGAACAAGAAGAATCTGAATGTTTTGCATCTCATCCCTCTAGGGTTGCTTCAGCAGCCGTGTCTGGTAAAGGTCCAGTTAGGGCTTGCCATGAAGATCATTAGACACTTGCTTTTTCTCTAGGGCTTTCTTCAACTTCACATCCAGATTGAACAAGATTATCTCTGAGACATTCAGTGAAGACCATCAGCTCCTTGTTGTTCAAGTTGATTTCTGTCATCAGGCCACTTGTCATGGTTGAATATTGCAAATATTGACATCACAGCTTGTGCACTTTAATCTTTAACTCCAGGCAGGCTATCTAGTTTAGCATGAAGGTGTTTCTCACAGACTGAACATGATGGTCTCAGATGGTCAATCAGGCTCTCTTTCCCCTTTCAATTCAATGCCTTGAAAAGCTGTGTGACCACCTCTACTTTGCTTTTCCAGACACTGTGTGATGAAAGTTTCCAGCGTACCATCTGGGAGAGGGTTTGTTTTAATGTTAAGACTGGTCAAATAGCTCTCAACTGCACTTGGTAGGATGGAGGTCTGCCTTCTGTACATTCTGATTTAATGTTGCTATCTCCTGCAGCACATCAGCCAGGAAATTACAAAATGCAACAAACTGCTGGTAGAGGGGAAAAAGGTTTTCAAATCCCTGAAGGATCTGCAATGTCAGCATTGTGACTGGTTTAGGCCAAATTCTCCATATGATATATTCTGCATACTGCCCAGCTTGGCTCACAAGATTCTTTTCCTCTCAAGATGAATTCAGATTTTGACATTGAGGACTGTGCAGTCACACCATCCGCATGAGCAAGTGACAGCTCTGTGACTGACAAGATGATTTACTGGCAACCCAGCATGTACATACCCGTCATAGATGGCTTCATTTTCTGTCACAGAATAATCAGTTGCACCATCAATCATAATTGATATGTAGTTGAACTCACTTTCTTTTACTCCATATCCTGTAAATCTGCAGAAATATTTGAAATGAGTTCAGTGCAGTGAATATGTCCAGACCATTTATTTTCTGCAGCATAATTAGTGGCTTCATCTGAGTTGCTGTATTCATCTTTACAGAAAGGTTACATCTCTCTGTGCTGTCATTATTTTTATTTTGTGCTTGAAACCCTTTTGCAATTGCAGATTCCACAGGGTCTTTGCTTGAATCCAGCTTAACAAGCTGTGTGGTGTTTACTGTTTAAATATGCTGTAAGATTTCCACGTTTCAAACTGTGTGAACCTGTAATTATATTTAATATTGAGCAAGTTAAAAATTTCTCTCCTGTTAAGTGTTTTGTTTCTCCTCATCGTACAAAAGCCAGTCAAAATCTGACAGCCACTGAGCCTGGAACTGTCTATTTTCGATTTAGAATGCATGTTTTTTTTTTTTTTGTTTTTTTTGTTTTAGAATGCATGTTTTTTTTTTTTTTTTTATGTTTGACGTTCTTGGCTGGTTGTTCGCCAGTGCATTCACAGCCTTCTGTTTGCACAGATCTTGACTCTTTAATTTAGTTTGTGCTTGAAAACAAGTTATCAAGCGTTTTCATTTTGGGGTGTAATTAATTTTTTTTTTTTTTTGCATTGAAAGTAAAGTAAGAAGACCATTTGTTGTGATGTGTCAATTCTCTTTGCACGTCATGTGTAGACGTTGAGTACATAAGAAAAACACTGCTAAAAGACTGAGTACTCTCAAGGCAGGCATTGAAATTATATCTGCGGTAAACTTTATTTAACCTTAATCATAGGCGAGTAAAATCAAAATTTACTATCCATTGACTAATTAAAGATATATCTTTGTCACCTATTGGGAAATTTACTCGCATATGCCAGTGATTTACTCGCCTTGTAGAGGGTTGTGAAATGTAAGTTACTCTGGAAAAGAGCGTCTACTAAATGCTAGAAATGTGCAAAACGTTTACATTTTACACTTTTGTGGGGATATATCCTAGTATGTAATCCTGCATAGACTTATGAGTCCCAAACTAATGAGTAACGGGTGTGTGAGAGATTCAATTATATGAACAGATTGGGTTTCTAGTAGTGCTCATTGTAGACTTAATTTACTAATACAGTTATCCTGCTCTTGACCAGAAATGTAAGTTTACCTACTCATAACTGCTAATTGAATGCTGAATTTGCCAAAATACATACAAAGGGCCCTGCTACCAGAAGCTCATACAGAAATGCAGCACCCAATGTGACTTAGAAGGGTTAGATTAGAAGAAACTTGGAGGTTCATTTGTATAAACTGCAAAATCTGTGACGTGATGGTGCTTTTATAGGTCAATGCCCTCTTTTGGTGTTTCATAAATGAAGGAGCTGATGTATACATTTTCTTGTTTTAAAGGTGCTATTCAAGTTGTGGTGGCTTCTCGTTCTCTTTGCTGGGGAACTAACATCTCTGCCCATTTGGTCATTGTCATGGACACACAATATTACAATGGGAAAATTCATGCGTATGTATTTAGTAGTCATCGTTAATCTCAGTTTTTGTGTATTAGTTAAGATTCATTGTTAACCTTTTTGTTTTGTCCTTTTAGTTACGTGGATTACCCAATCTATGATGTGCTGCAAATGGTGGGGAAGGCCAATCGTCCCCTTCAGGATGATGAGGGCTGCTGTGTCATTATGTGCCAGGGCTCTAAAAAGGTATAATCAAGTTTTCAAGCTATGAAACTTCCCATTGTTTTTTTTTTTCTTTCATCTTTCCCATAATCTTCACACACTTTGCATTTTTCTTTGTATGTAAGGACTTCTTTAAGAAGTTTCTTTATGAGCCTTTGCCAGTTGAATCTCATCTGGATCACCGTCTTCATGACCACTTCAACGCTGAGATAGTCACTAAGACTGTGGAAAACAAGCAGGATGCAGTGGACTACCTCACTTGGACTTTTCTTTACCGCCGAATGACCCAGAACCCCAATTACTACAATCTTCAGGGTAAGATATTGCTGTGTGCTAAAAAGAAGTTTGATAGGCCATTTATCTATGATGCTTTTATCTATATATTTTATTGTTTTTGGCTGCTCCTTATAATGCAGGTATGTCTCATCGGCATCTGTCAGACCACTTGTCTGAATTGGTGGAGAACACACTGCAGGATCTGGAGCAGTCCAAGTGCATCAGCATTGAGGATGAGATGGATGTTGCACCTCTTAATCTTGGCATGATTGCTGCATACTACTATATTAACTATACCACCATTGGTAAGATGATTATTTCGATGGAATTTTTAAAGAATTTTATATATATATATAATTATTATTATTATTATTATATTATATTATTATTATTTTTTTTTTGTAATTTCATTTACTTAAAAAATATTCTGAAATTTTTGTTGTCTAGAGTTATTCAGCATGTCTCTGAATGCCAAGACTAAAATCCGTGGTCTGATTGAGATCATCTCCAATGCTGCTGAGTACAAGAACATACCAATCAGGCACCACGAAGACACCCTGCTTCATCAGGTCAATTACATGCACAAATTAAAAAACACAGAGGCTGTTTGACTTTAGTGATTAATGTTATGCATTTTATTCTGTGCAGCTAGCCCAGAAGGTACCTCACAAACTGAACAGCCCCAAGTTTAATGACCCCCATGTGAAGACCAACCTGCTGTTACAGGCCCATTTGTCGCGTATGCAATTGAGTGCTGAGCTTCAGTCTGACACTGAAGAAATACTCAGTAAGGTGAGCAAAATATGTGCTTAATTCTCGTTGTAACAGACTTTATGAATTGATGCAATTCATTGATTATTTTCCATTATCTGAATTAAATGCATTGGGGAGAAAAAGGCAAATACATTGATTATAGGTCCACTTCAAACTTCTATTGTACGTGTAATTTGTTCCATTGAAATTTTCTTCTAGGTTAATGTTTGACATTTGCAACCCACTGAGTTTTCCCACTTTGATAATTCTGTTGGGACAGAAAAGATACTTAAATATGATCGTAAATGTGTAATACAGCTGGAAAAGTGGAAAACCTGATACATTGCTGTTAATAAGCATGATACAAAGATTGTACCCTTCCAGTTTTCATTCTCAACAATGAATTTTTATGAATCTAAATTTTACTCCAATAAAAACTTAAAGAACATAGCCACAATCAAACAGTAATAACCCAGTTAAATTCCTGTAGAAAGATTAATAACATTGTCAGGAAACCTGAATGCTATTTCTTTAAGAATGGGTTGCTGTTCATGCTTTTTCGAAAGATTTTTTTTTTAAAGTTACCAGTTGCATTGCTTTTTTTTTTTCTTAAAACTTTGACTGACAAGCTTGCCTTTGGACTATGTAACTTAATTTAGGATCATGTGGTGCACATTTTGACATTTAATTGGGTATCGTGCCCATAATTATCAGTTAGTAAATGAAAATTAGTGTTAGTGAATGAATATTGTCAAAATAGTGTGGTCGTCTCTCTGCAGTGCATCATTATATTGACACAAACTTTAAATCCATGGTTAAAATATACAGCCATGAGAGGACAAAATTCTATTTTTATTCCATGACTAGGGTGTGCTATACAGTGCATAGCCTTCCAGCTATTTGTTTTTTAGCTGTTGCTACCCTAGTTACATATTTAAATAATGGACAGTCCCTGAAGACAATTATGTCCATGTTATAAGCAATACATGTTAATGTTTTAAGATTCTTTAATAAAAAAAAAATTTGTTTGTGTTTTTTTTTGTTGTTTTTTTTTTTTTGCATGTAGGCTGTACGTCTCATCCAGGCATGTGTAGACGTGCTCTCAAGCAATGGCTGGCTGAGTCCAGCATTGGCTGCTATGGAGCTAGCTCAAATGGTGACACAAGCCATGTGGTCTAAGGATTCTTATCTAAAACAGTTGCCACACTTCACAACAGAGCACGTCAAACGCTGTACAGAAAAGGTGAAAATTTGGGGATTTATTTCATTTCATCCACTCATGAAATTTGCTTTCATTGCATTTTTGGTGTATGTAGGGGATGTGGTAGCCTAGTGGTTAAGGTGTTGTGCTAGTTCGATTCCTACGTCCACCAAGCTGCCACTGCTGGGCCCTTGAGCAAGGTCCTTAACCCTCAATTGCTCAGTTGTATAAAAATGAGAGAGGAAAAATGTAAGTCGCTCTGGATAAGGGCGTCTGCTAAATGCTGTAAATGTAAATGTAGGGTGTGGAGAGCATCTTTGACATCATGGAGATGGAGGATGAGGACCGCATTAATCTTCTGCAGCTGTCAGATATTCAGATGGCTGATGTGGCACGTTTCTGTAACCGATACCCTAACATTGAGCTCTCCTATGAAGTGGTTGACAAAGATGACATCAAAAGGTAAGGATTACAGATATCACTATTCTTTCAGCATGTTTTGCATTGATGTACAAAACACGGAAGTTGGAGCATACAGTATATTGGCAAACATTTTGGAACACCCCAAATCAATGAATTTGGGTGTTCCAATCACTTTCATGCCCACAGGTGTATAACACCAAGCACCTACGCATGCAGACTGCTTCTACAAACATTTGTGAAATGGGTTGCTCTCAGCCTTTGCAATATGTCTATTCATGAAATTTCACTACTAAATATTCCATGGTCAACTGTTAGTAATATTGTACCAAAGTGGGAGCAATTGGGGAAAACAGCAACAGCAAGTGGTAGGCTGCGTAGAGATCTTCATTCAATAGATTTTCATGACTGGGCAGCTGCATCCAAGGGGATTTCTTGTACTTTGTTACACAGTCTGGTTGTGAGGGCCCGAATGCTCCGGTACCTTTTTCCAGATGGCAGGAGGGAGAAAAGTGTGTGTGAGGAGTGTGTGGGGGTCATCCACAATGCTGTTGGCCTTGCGGATGCAGCGTGTTGTGTAAATGTCCATGATGGAGGGAAGATAGCAAGGTGAACAGCAGTGGGCTGAGCCCGCAGCCCTGAAGGGCCTCAAGAACTGTGTGGTGGTGCTGGAAATGCTGTTCCCGATCCAGACTAACTGAGGTCTCCTGGTCAGGAAGTCCAGGATCCAGTTGCAGAGGGAGGTGTTCAGTCACATTAGGCTCAGCTTCCAAATCAGGTGCTGAGGGATGATTGTGTTGAATGCTGAACTAAAGTCTATGAACAGCATTCGTACGTAACTCTTTATCGTCCAGGTGGGGTGAGGGTTAAATGAAGGGCTGTGGCAATGGCATCATCCGTGGAGCGGTTTGGAAGATGCGCACACTGTAGGGGTCCAGTGAGGGTGGAAACTGGGTCTTGATGTGCCTCGTGACAAGCTTCTCGAAGCAATTTATAATGCATGTGAGTGTGACAGGACAATAGTCATTGTGGCAGGACACTGTAGACTGCGATGGGGATGATGGTGGTTATCTTGAGGCATGTAGGAACAGCAGCGCTGCTCAGGGAAATGTTGATGTCCATGAAGACATCCTCTAGCTGTTCTGAGCACCCTGCAAGGGATGTTGTCTGGTCCAGCAGCCTTCCGTGGGTTAACTCTGCATAGAGTTCTCCTCACGTCAGCCTTGCATAGACAGAGTAACTGATCATTGGGGGGAGGGATGGTCTTCCTTGCCGCTATGTTTTGTGCCTCAAATCGAGCGTAGAAGTCAGTCAGTGCATCTGGGAGGGAGGCATCACTATCACAGGCAGGTGAATCTGTCTTTTAGTTCATGATCGCCTGTATGCCCTGTCACATGTGCGGGTCTCTCCGCTGTCCTGGAGGTGGCTGTGGAATGTCTGGGCATGTACGTGCTTTGCTTCTCTGATGGCTTGGAACAGTTTGGCCCATGCTGTTCTTAGACCTGTTCTGACAGCTAGGTCTCTAGTCTTCAGCATGCACTTTAGCAGTCATCCATGGCTTCTGGTTGGAGTGTGTGGTGATTTGTCTTGGAGACGGTCACGTCATGAATGCACTTGCTAATGTAGCTGGTCACTGTTGACGTGTACTCCTCCAAGTTGATGGAGTCACCATTGGTTGCAGCCTCCCTGAAGATGTTCCAGTCAGTGCACTCAAAGCAGTCCTGAAGAGCAGAGGTGGCTCCTGCTGGCCTGGTTTTCACCTGATTCGGAACCAGTTTAGAGCGTCTGACGAGTGGTCTGTATGCTGGAATTAGCATAACCGAGATGTGGTTTGAGTAGCCGAGGTGGGGGAGCGGGGCTCTGCATGATGTGTGCTGGGAATGTTTGCAACGAGAGGGGAAAATACGATGGATCTTGTTTATACAAAATCCACATACTGATGGAATTAAGGGAGCACTGATTTGAGATTTGTATGATTGAAATCTCTGGCGATGATACAGTCTTTCAGGGATCCATCTACAGAATCTCTAATATAGCCCCATAGAGTTCACTTGGGGCCTCTTTAGCAGCAGCGCTGGGGGGAATGTACACTCTGACAATGAAAACCATGGTGAATTCCTATGGTAAATAAAATGGCCTGCATCTACCAGTCACAAACTCCACTAACAATGAACAGTAGCTAGACACAAGCAAGAGTTCTTGCACCATTCTGTGTTGATGTAAACACACACCACCACCGCGAGCCTTACCGCACAGTGCTGCATTTCTCTCGGCACGAAACGAGGTGAGCCCATCTAGCTGAATGGTGGCGTACGGAACTCTGAAGCTGAGCCATGTCTCCCTAAAAACGATGACGCAGCAGTTTCTAAAGTCTCGCCGTGTAGTGGGCGAGTTGGATGTAGTCTAGTTTATTGTCCAGGGTGAAAACATTAGAGAGTAGAATGGACAGGAAAGCCGACCGGCTAGGGTTTGTTTTTAGCCTAGCATGGGTGCTCGCCCACTTCCCCGAGCAATGCTTTCGGCGTCCCCGGTATCAGGCGATGCCAAGAACTGGAGGCCTGGTCGCCGCAGCAAGCCGAGGTCACGAAGCCTTTCCAACACATAATCGTTGTGGCTCGTTTTACAGTCTCACGGCAGCAGAGAGGAAAAACCTGCTCCCTTGTAAATGGAACCACAGTGGATGTTTTGCTGTGGCACTCTTCCTAGTTTTAAGCTCATGGTGAAGATGTACTCCACTAGCCCACATAGTTGATTGCAAAGGGTAAACCCCAAACACTATCAGATGTGTAGTAAATAATGCATACAATGTGTTCATGCACTCAAAGTATGGTTAATGTATGTCTTTAGAGATTTTCTCAATAGAGAAAATGTCAGCTGTGTGAATATTTGAAACTTCTAAAAGCATTATACTTAAATGTCTCATAATTTTGATAAGTATTTTAATGTTGATGTGATATGAAGAATCCTTGAGAGTAGGACTGCACAATTTGGAAAAAAAAATCGTATTGCGATTGAGGTCAATATTGCGATTGCGATAAATGTTATCAAGAAAAATGCACACACAAGGATTAGTGATATTGCTGAAATGTTATTTCATTTAGTAAAAAAATTATTTCTAAAAACATTTTCTAGTTTTACAAATACACATTTGCATGTAAACTTTTCTCTAAAATATAGCTAAATAATTAAAACAATAAATAACATGCACATTTTCACAAAAATAAGATATTTTAAACATTTTGTCCAAACAAATGGACATTTCTGCAGGATGTAATATATACTATTTGAAGTTTATGAAGTCTACAATGTTGGTTCCGTTGTCTATTCTGATAGCGACCTGACGCTCCTCAAAGAGGTCCCATGCAACCAGTGCCTCTCTCAAGCACATGGCTATGTTCACTTCAGTGGTTGTCGGAGAAATACACTGTTTGCAGCCAGAGGCTTTTCGGTTCAAGCTCCTCAACAAAGTTCACAGTCAAGCTAGTATATGGTTCACTTGTCCTGCATGACCACAGGTCCTTAGTGGTTGAAAGAATTTCCATTTCCTTTTGAACTTTGCTACGGTGCGAGTTATAAAGCTTAGGGATTGCTACTTGAGAGAAATAGTTTACCTCTTGTCCAGTGTGCGGATTATTAGGTAACGTTTTTTTCTGCCAAGAAGCACGTTATGGAGTCCTCGATTTCTTTATATCTATGCGAAGATTTATCATATGATGTGAGACTCACAAATACATCTGTAATTGTTTTGTTTTTTCAGGTAACAGCTTGTGCTTTTTCTTCAGCTGTCTCTTTATTAATCTTGGTTTTCTGTCATTCATTCATCAAAATTTTCTTTGTGCTGTTTCAGGTGCTGATATAAATTTGTCATATTGTCATGTGATGTAGCATCTTTAATTTTGCAAATCTTGCACAGTACCCCTCTCTGCTGTTGGTAATCTTAAAGCCAAAACATCGCCATATAGCAGAGGTAGAGGTGTTTATTTTATTTGGGTTTTTTTTTGGCTACCAGTTTAGTGTCATCCATCTTTGTTCTAGTCACTGCAGTTCTAGTTCTCAACATCTATCTTTGTTCTAGTCACTTCAGTTCTAGTTCTCAACATCCATCTTTGTTCTAGTCGCTGTGCTGTCATATAATTCGCACAGGCTGACGTCGCGTTTGGGATATAATTAATTGTGCAGCATTACTTGAGAGGTATAAAAAATATTAAATATTTTTGTATTAAAAATTATTATTAAAAGATAGCAGAAAAAATTCCCTACCACATAAGAGGTTTGAAATGGAACAATGCTTACCCATGTAATTTAGTTGCCTAATCCTCAGCTAATCAACATTGGAACCAGACATTCAGAACTAGTGCTTACATAGAAAAGCACTGAATAGTGTAGGTGATTGCAGAGAACCTTTCATATATCGTCGCTGTCAGGCAGAATCCTCGTATCTCCAAAACCGTTATTTTTCAGGAAATTAAAAAAAACACTACCTTATCTGCAATGCACAGGGTTTAGTCCGCGTTGCAGTGGATTGTCTTGCGCTAAATTCCTGTCCTCAGATGAGCACCAGAACTAGCGGTGGTCAAGATTTTTTTTTTTCTTTGAGCCCAGTGTTTTGAAGACATTTACCTCAGAAGACGTGTTGATTCGTTGCGACTCTTCTTGAGGAGAAATATGCCACGAAGCTCTCCCTTGGAGTGAGGAAGAGGTGGACAGCTGAAGTGTACAATGGAGTTATGAGATTTGCGCTCAAGCTATTTTCAAGACTTTAAATTGGTTAATAACTTGCAAATATAACAGACCCACGTGGGGACTGACCAATAGCATCGATGTGTGAAAAAATATGAAAGTGACAATTTGGACATACGAGGTTTCCGCCCGACAGCGATGATATGCAAATAAGGTATCCGGGTGATTAACAGTCCTTGGCGTATTCATTACATTTAAAAAGCATTTGTTTTGTGTTTCATTACCTACAGCGCTATGCTTAAATCATGTCATTGACCAGAAATGAGTGTTCATCCATTTGGGTGTAATGTAACTGTTTTTTTTGATTTTCCAGTGGCAGTCCAGTTGTTGTTCAGGTGCAGTTAGAGAGAGAGGAAGAGGTTACAGGACCTGTCATTGCTCCACTGTTTCCACAGGTTAGTAAAATACATATTGCATTCACCATTCAGTCAGCAGTTGAGCCACTGCCTTCAGAATGTTGAATTTTCTTCTCTGTGCTGTTTCAGGTGCTGATAAATTTCTCATTTGTCACTTGATGTAGCAACTTTAATTTTGCAAATATTGCACAGTACCTCTGTGTTGTTAATCTTAAAGCTAAAACATTGCCATATAATTGGGGGTAGTTTTTTTTTTTTTTTTTTTTTTTGCCCTACCAGTTCAGTGTCGATCTCCTCCGCATCCATCTTTGTTCTAGTCACTGTGCTGCACACAGGATGTAGCGGTCAGTTTCATGCACTGGTGCAAAGTTTACCAATTCCACACAGTTATCCAAGGGTATTGTGTGAAGCATGTTGCATAATCAGTGGCCCAAACTCAAGAATGAACTAAAGGATCTAGAGCTGGAAGGCTGAAATATTACTGGCTGTGCCATTACAGCTACAGCAATTTTTTTTTTTTTTACCCTCAAAAATTTTTTTTGTTTGTTTTAGATTTTAAAAATCTGACATGTATTTTTGTATTCACAGGTGTGCTCCCAATTATCTACTAATTAGTAACATTTTGACTGATTTGAAATCCAGAGGTGTAAATTAAAGATTAAATAATTTGATTTCTAATAGGTTTAAAATTATCTTTTAAAATAATAATAATAAAAAAAATTTTTCTTAATGATTGTGCACTAGGATGTGATAGCTCTGTGTTGTGTTGTCCTTGTGCTGTCATTTAAATCCTGAAAAATAAATTGTCAATTTTTTTTAATGCCCATTTTTCAGAAACGTGAAGAGGGCTGGTGGGTTGTGATTGGAGACCCCAAATCTAACAGTCTTATCTCGATCAAGAGATTGACTCTGCAACAAAAAGCAAAGGTTTTCTGTTATTACAATATTGTGTATATTGCTATTATCTAAATAATGTATGGCACTAATATTGACTCATAGTACTGATCATAAGTGTATTTTTATTTATTTTTTTGTTTTTTCCCCCCATCAGGTAAAACTGGACTTTGTGGCCCCTGTTGTTGGTGTTCAGAACTATACACTGTATTTCATGAGTGATGCTTACATGGGTTGTGACCAGGAGTACAAGTTCAGTGTGGATGTGAAGGAGGCAGACACTGACAAGGACAGTGACTCAGATTGATCTTAGAGTAAATTAAACTGCTATGAATTTAGTCTGTTAATGAGGGATTAATGCAGGTTTGTGATGGTTTCTTTTTTTTTCATATTTTATTTTCTGCATTGTTAGTTTCAAGGGCATAGCTTTTAATAGGCACACTATACAATGTTGTTTTTTTTATTCATGATGTTACTTAATATACAAATTAATTACATTTCATGTCATCAATGATTTTACAGAATAATAAGTTCATGTTGACTCTAGTTATGGACTTGTGCTTGTCCTGATGTTTGTGTATTCTTGATTGATCTTGACGTCAATGGGTTTGTAAATAAATGTTGCTTTAAAGGAAATTTAAAGGACTTGCATATTATTTACAGCCCTTTTTATTTAAGTGGGGAAAAATAATAATAAATTATGTACTATATCAGTTGGCCTTGGTATGGAAGGGACAAAAGTCTGGCTTGTGCATTTAAGTTTCTTTCCATTAAAACTTAAATGCATGACAATTCAGGTACCATACCTTGGGTTGATGCAACACAGATGTGCAGCAGTTATCAAAAACAAGGTTTATGCTACTAATTGTTAGTTCAGTAATTAAAAATGACAAAATCTTCAAAAGTGAAAAATTGAGTTTGAAGAGACAAATATCTAAATTGCTAAATATCTAAATATCTAAATTTTTTTAAAACTCACTTATATTCTTTTGTTTTTTGCTTCCCGTAAAAGAATGTGGAAGACTTGATAAAATTTGATAATGCTTTTATTTGGACTTGAGGAGTGGTTCTGCAGGTGGTGACCACAGACCATTTCTCAGTTCCTATGCTTTCTGGCTGAAGTTTTGGTCACTTTTGAGCATGGAGGCGCTACCAGGAGACAGGCCAGTACATCAGGAGATGTGGAGGAGGCCGTAGGAGGGCAACAACCCAGCAGCAGGACCGCTACCTCTGCCTTTGTGCAAGGAGGAACAGGAGGAGCACTGCCAGAGCTCTGCAAAATTACCTCCAGCAGGCCACAAATGTGCATGTGTCTGTTCAAACGGTCAGAAACAGACTCCATTAGGGTGGTATGAGGGCCTGACGTCCACAGGTGGGGGTTGTGCTTACAGCCAAATACCAAGTAGGACATTTGGCATTTGCCAGAGAACACCAAGATTGGCAAATTCGCCACTGGCGCTCTGTGCTCTTCACAGATGAAAGCATGTTCACACTGAGCACATGTGACAGAGTCTGGAGAAGCCGTGGAGAACGTTCTGCTGCCTGCAACATCGTCCAGCATGACTGGTTTGGCAGTGGGTCAGTAATGGTGTGGGGTGGCATTTCTTTGGAGGGCCGCACAGCCCTCCATGTGCTTGCCAGTGGTAGCCTGACTGCCATTAGATGAGATCCTCAGACCCCCTGTGAGCCCATATGCTTATGCGGTTGCCCCTGGTTCCTCCTAATGCAAGATAATGCTAGACCTCATGTGGCTGGAGTGTCAGCAGTTCCTGCAAGACAAAGGCATTGATGCTATGGACTGGCCCGCCCGTTCCCCAGGCCTGAATACAATTGAGCACATCTGGAACATCATGTCTCGCTCCATCCACCAACGCCACGTTGCACCACAGACTGTCCAGGAGTTGGCAGATGCTTTAGTCCAGGTCTGGGAGGAGATCCCTCAGGAGAACATCCCCCACCTCATCAGGAGCGTGCCCAGGCGTTGTAGGTGTTGTAGGCACGTGGAGGCCACACACACTGAGCCTCGTTTTGACTTGTTTTAAGGACATTACATCAAAGTTGGATCAGCCTGTAATGTGTTTTTCCACTTCAATTTTCAGTGTGACTCCAAATCCAGACCTCCATGGGTCTGATTCTGATTTGTCTGATTCTTATTCTTACTATTCAGGGTTAAAGCATGAAGTACTGAAACCCTAGGTCTCATAGTGGTGATGTTATACCACAAGCCATTATGTTTAGCCATATATACAGTGTCACTTGAAGGTTTGTGAACCCTTTAGAAATTCCTATATTTCTGCATAAATGTGACCAAAAAACATTAGATCCTAAAAGTAAAAGTGAACCCAACTAAACAAATGAGCCAAAAATATTATACTTCATTTAATTATTGAGAAATGATTCAGATATATGTGACTGGCAAAAGTACAGTATGTGAAGCTTTCAGTATCTGTTGTGAGCCCTTGTGCAGAAATAACTGCAAGTAAAGATTCTGGTAACTTTTCATCAGTCCTGCACAACGGCTTGGAATAATTGCATCCCATTCCTCAGTACAGAAAAGCTTCAACACTGAGATTTTGATCGGTGTCATCACATGAACTTTGGTTGCTTAGAAGTTACTTTGGGTTCCTTTCTGACCCAATAGACTATTACATCTCTTGCTTTTGGATTGATCTTTGTTTGTTGACTTCTGGGAAGGGTACCAATGGTCTTAAAATTCCTCTTTTTTTTTTTTTTTTTTTTTTTTTACAGAATCTGTCTTTAGAGATGGTTTTGTGACCTTTTCCAGCCTGATAAGCAACAAAAACTTTTTTTGAAATCCTCAGAAATCTCCCTTGTTTTTGCCATGATCCACTTCCGCACATCATGAACAGAATTTTATATATCTCTATCAGATGGACTCTAATTTGACCTTAAATACTAGAGATGAGTCGGATACTCGGCTGAAACGAGTATCCGGTACGGATAAAGCACTTCTGCCGAGTACGAGTATTATACGAGTAATACGAGTCAATATCTGTGCTCGGATTGAATGAAAATCATCATTGGGTAGCTGATTGTGTCAGCGTTCTGTGATAGGCTAGTCACAGCGCCCCTCCCCTACACACATACAGATGTATTGTGTTGCTGTCTCTCGCTCTGCGCACTCAGTCACACACAGAACAGCTCTCTGTCTCTTCCTCAGTCACTCGGTTTCGCGGGTCTTTTCCGTTAACGTTTAGGGTTTCTTCAACTTTTTACTTCGGGTTGTAACGTTAATAATACGTACTTACTAACCAGTAGAGTTCTGGTAAACGTGGGTTCGTTCAGACGTGATGCTTGCTTGGTAGAATGCGACTCACATTGCGTCTCTGCCTGTTGGAGATTTTTTTTCTTTTTTAAACCTTCTATCTCTAACCAGTAACCAGACACCGAGTGTCTGACACGTTTTTGCTGTATTTCATAAAAACATAAAGGTAGTAAGCTAGTGTTATAAATATTACAAATTAATAAAAATACAGATACAGATAATGCTGTACTTGCTCATCCCTATTAAATACTAATTGTAGAGATCCACATATTGTAGAGGTCTCTCAGATATATAATATCGGAACATTTTAGATCATATAATATTGGAACATGAATAAAATGCAGGAAATAATATTTGATTGGATTCACCTTGTTTTGGGGACTCAATGTGTGAAAATCTGATTGTTTTGGGTCATATTTATGCAGAAATCTAGAAATTTTCTAAACGTTCAAATTTTCAAGCAGCACTGTAGATATATCCAACTGCAAGCTGTATGTTGGCAAACATTGTATCCCCACTCAATGAGATCATCAATTCCCTTGACTCTATGGATAATCCAGATGTCTTCCTGGAGCTCTTCAAATGTTCAGTAGCTGCCTTAGAAATGGCTGGAAAGGGAATGGGCATTGCTCCCTTTGCTTTCAGGAGAAGTCCAGCTTGCTCTTGTGATGGAAATTTTTACTAAGAAGCTGTTCGTGAAGTTCTGTGTGCAGGACTAGAGGTTGGTTTGGACTAGAAATTTAACTTATTTAAATCTTGTAAAAACTGTATATCCTGCACTTGCTACTATTGCACTCTGGTTAGACCTAAACTGCATTTCGTTGCCTTGTATATGTGTAATGACAATAAAGTTTAATCTAATCTAATCTAAATTGTTATTACTAGAGATTGTTTGTATAAAAGTTTAGAGGATCACAATAAGCTGGAGACGAGTTGGCTCATAAACAACTCTAGGCAGACCTTGGTAAGGGTAAGATTATCCTGATCAGGAGATGAGCAGGCGTTGTCCATCTAGCCAATGGTAGATGATGTTTTCCTTTCTTCAGATGTTGTGTTTGAATCATTATAAAAACTCAGTGTAACAAATTCAGGGCCCTTCCTCTCTTGTGCTGCACAGGGAATGTTGGGGCCTGTTGCGCAGCAGCAGTACAGGTGGATCATGAAGCTTTTTGCTCTTGCCCGTGCCTACCAGTGTGACACTTCCCCTGGCATGTTTTATATCCAAAACAACTTTAGAGATCTCCACATGGCACAGTTCTTCTGCCAGGTTTATTCTCAGGGGTGGTGATATACAGATGCCTTAAACGTTTGCCTGGGCAAAATTGTTGGCACCCTTCCATTAAAGAAAGAACACACAATGGGCACTGAAATAAATTGAAACTGACAAAAGTAATAATAGATTTAATAGTAAAATTGACTAATGAAAACCAGACATTGCTTTTAGAATTATGATTCAGCAGAAGCTTTAAAAAAACAACAACTAATCAACCGTTTCTCCAGGATGTTGGTGCTACAAAAAATGACATAAAGCTACATAAAACAACACAGAGCTAAGAACTTAAATCCTAGCCACATAAAGTTCATGATGTGCAACCTAGTGCAACAGTGTGAGACAAGGACAGTGCAAACAGACAATACAAGTACTAAAAAATAAAATTCACAAAGTACACAAAAATAACGCTGATTAGTGTGCATACTGTATTATAAAGTACATGGTGTGCAAAAACAGCAGTTAAGTGAGTGATGTACAGTCCAGTGTAGTTCACATAGTTGGGTGTGTGTTTGGTATAGTTCAGTTCTGTTTGTTGAGAAGCGTGATGGCTTGAGATAAGAAACTATTGCACAGGCAGGTTGTGAGGACCCGAATGCAATGGTACCTTTCTCCACATGGCAAGACGGTCTAGAGTGTGTGTGAGGGGTGTGTGGGATCATCCACAATGGTCTTGGCTTTACAGATGCGGCATGTGTTATGAATGTCCAAGATGGAGGGAAGAGAGATTCCAATGATCACCTCAGCTGTCCTCACTATCCACTTCAGTGTCAGGGTACAGACAGTAATGCTTATCAGTAATTCTTTAATTCTTCAGTAAGACAGTAATTCTTATCTGCTCAGGATGCTCTCCATGGTCCCTCTATAGAACGTGGAAAAAATGAGGGAGGGAGATGGGCTTTCCCCAGCCTTGGTAGTAAATAGAGGCTCTGTTTTGCTTTCTTACTGATGGAGCTGGCATTGAGTGACAAGATGAGCTTCTCTGCCAGATGAACACCAAGAAATTTGGTTCTCTTAAAGATCTTCATGGAAGATCCATCAATGTTCAATGGAGAGTGGTCTCTCTGTGCTCTCCTGAAGACACCCACTATCTCTTTATCTGAACATTGACAAAACTTTGTTAACTCTGCACCAGGAAGCTTCACCACTTAGACACATAGTTCTTACTGATGAGGTTCACTGAGGTCGTGTCATCAGCAAACTTAATGATGTGGCTGTGCATTGCTATGCAGTCATGAGTCAGCAGAGTGAACAGCAGTAGACTGAGCACACAGAACTGATGTTTTGTTCTAAGCCATTCTTGGGTTTTTCTCTGTGTTTTAGGTTATTACCCTGTTGGAGGACCTGTGACTGGGACCAAGCTTTTTGTGATTGGGTAGCACATTTCGTTCCAGAATGCCTTGATAGTCTTGAGATTTCATTGTACCCTGCACAGATTCAAGACACCCTGTGCCAGATGCAGCAAAGCAGCACCAGAACAAAACCAAGCCTTCTGCATGTTTCACAGTTGCTACAGTGGTCTTTTCTTTGCATGCTTCATTTTCGCATCTGTGAACATAGAGCTGATGTGACTTGCTCCAAAAAGCTCAATAACTCCAAAAAACAAGATTCTAGATATATGTTCAACTCATCCGACATTCGAACATATGTGTAGATTCTAATTTGATGCCTAGCTTAACATCATGAATAACTGCAACACCTCCTTCCCTGCCTGTTAGGAGTGGCTGATGTATATACTGTAACTATAACCAGGTAGACAAGCTTCGTTTAATGTGACAAACTCATTTAATTCATACTAACATAACATATGTAGCCACAAAAATAAGTTAACTGAGTCAGTTCCTCTAATTGTTTTTTACAGACCTACTGAACTTCTGTTTCTTTATACAAAGCAGTAATATTTGGAGACTTTAATATTAATTTTTCAAGTTATATCCTCTGAGAACAGCAGTTGTTTCCATCTTAGATTTGGTAGGGGTTAACCAGAATGTAATAAAACCAACTTATAATGGATGTCACTCTCTTTATCTCGTTCTAAACCTCGGATTAAATAGACTTTTGTCCAAAAGTATTGGCACCCCACCGGGTATTCACGTGACGTCATGTGTAGCCCCGCCCCCAACAAACTGTTCTATGCAGTATAATAATAAGTAGAATTCCATAATGACTGCACTTTTGACATGAAATTTCAAAACACTTAGTAGTCACTTTTGAAATGTTAAAACACTTAGTAGCCACTTTTGTCCAAAAGTATTGGCACCCCACCGGATATTCACGTGATGTCACGTGTAGCCCCACCCCAAAATAAGCGAAATCCAAAAGTTAGCACAACATGGACGTCATATATCAAAACACTCAGCCCGATGAGGGGAAGTGCCTCACGCGTGTTTTTGTCACGTCACGTGACGTCACGTGTAGCCCCGCCCCCAAAGTAAGCGAAATCAAAAAGTTAGCACAACATGGACATGTCATATATCAAAACACTCAGCCCAATGAGGGGAACTTGCCACGTGCAAGCACCATTCACATTTTCTTCAGGAAATGTACATTCTAGTTATTATTATTATTAATGGTGCTTGAAAAGCATCATTATTGTTATTCTGCATACTTATTATTATTATTATTATTCTTCCGGACACTTTTTCGGCACGTAACTTGTCCCGCAGCTTTTGTCCTAGACCCATGAATGAGGTGTCAAATCGACCGGCTCATTGAGGACAGGTGTGCTATGACTTTTATAAGCGATCGGAATTCCAGAATTCCCGGTACGGAAGCTCAAAGGGTTTTTTTTTTTCCCATAGACTTGAATGGGGAATTCTTAAAATTCTTTTGTTCTCTCTGTAGATGTAAAGGACACTCTCAATACATGTAACTATCAACTCCACACTATCAATCCAATGTTTCCACAAGTATTGGCCCCCAGTCAATACACTTTTGTCCAAAAGTATTGGCACCCCACCGGGTATTTACGTGACGTCACGTGTAGCCCCACCCCCAAAATAAGCGAAATCCAAAATTTTGCACAACATGGACATGTCATATATCAAAACACTCAGCCCAATGAGGTGAACTTGCCACGTGCAAGCACCATTCACATTTTCTTCAGGAAATGTACATTCTAGTTATTATTATTATTATTATTATTAATGGTGCTTGAAAAGCATCATTATTGTTATTCTGCATACTTATTATTATTATTATTCTTCCGGACACTTTTTCGGCGCGTAACTTGTCCCGCAGCTTTTGTCCTAGACACATGAATGAGGTGTCAAATCGAGCGGCCCGTTGAGGAGAGGTGTGCTATGACTTTTATAAGCGATCGGAATTCCGGAATTCCCGCTACGGAAGCTCAAAGGGGTTTTTTTTCCCATAGACTTGAATGGAGAATTCTTAAAATTCTTTTGTTCTCTCTGTAGATGTAAAGCACACTCTCAATACATGTAACTATCAACTCCACACTATCAATCCAATGATTCCACAAGTATTGGTCCCAGTCACTACACTTTTGTCCAAAAGTATTGGCACCCCACCGGGCATTCACGTGATGTCATGTGTAGCCCCGCCCCCAAAATACTGTTCTATGCAGTATAATAATAAGTAGAATTCCATAAGACTGCAGTTTTGAAAAAAATGTCATGAAATGACATGAAATGTCAAAACACTTAGTAGTCACTTTTGTTCAAAAGTATTGGCACCCCACCGGGTATTCACGTGACATCATGTGTAGCCCCGCCCCCAACAAACTGTTCTATGCAGTATAATAATAAGTAGAAATATAGCTGCAAGCAGTGATACTGGGGTCAAGCCGATCAGATGCGCTCACAACATGTCGTTGATGAACCATACCAAGTTTCGTAGCGATATGGCATTGCATTCGTAAAATGTGCGTGTGTGTGTGAGTGTCTGTGTGTGTGAGTGTGTGTGAGTGTGTGAGTGTGTGTGTGTCTCTGTGTGTCTGTGTGTGTGTGAGTGCGTGTGTGTGTGTGCATGTCTGTGTGTCTGTGTGTGTGTGTGTGTGTGTGAGAGTGTGTGAGTGTGTGTGTGTGTGTGTGTCTGTGGGAGTGTGTGTGTGTGTAGGTGTGAGTGTGTGTGTAAGTGTGAGTGTGTGAGTGTGTGTGTAAGTGTGAGTGTGTGAGTGTGTGTGTAAGTGTGTGAGTGTGTGTGTAAGTGTGAGTGTGTGTGTAAGTGTGAGTGTGAGTAAGTGTGCGAGTGTGAGTGAGTGTGAGTGAGTGTGTAACTGTGAGTGTGTGTATGTGAGTGTGAGTGTGCGAGTGAGTATGTGAGTGTGCGAGTGTGAGTAAGTGTGCGAGTGTGAATGAGTGTGTGTGTGTGTGTGTAAATGTGTGTGTGTGTGAGTGTGTGTGTGTGTGTGTGTGTGTGTGAGTGTGTCTGTGTGAGTGTGCATGTGTGTGTGTCTGTGTGTCTGTGAGTGTGTCTGTGTGTGTGTGTGTGTGTAAATGTGTGTGTATGTGAGTATGTGTGTGAGTATGTGAGTGTGCGAGTGAGTATGTGAGTGTGCGAGTGTGGAAACTTGGTATGTTTCATCAGCGACATGTTCTGAGCGCATCTGATCGGCTTGACCCCGTGTGTGTGTGTGTGTGTGTGTGTGTGTGTGTGTGTCTCTGTGTGTGTGTGTGTGTTTGTGTGCATGTCTGTGTGTCTGTGTGTGTCTGTGTGTGTGAGTGTGAGTATGTGAGTGTGAGTGTGTGTGTCTGTGTGTGTATGTGTGTCAATGTGTGTGTCAGTGTGTGTGTGTGTTCCTCGTATGTGAAAACATACTTGACAATAAAGTGTGTGTGTGTGTGTGTGTGTGAGTGTGTCTGTGTGAGTGTGTCTGTGTGAGTGTGTGTGTGTGTGTGTGTGTGTATGTGTGTGAGAGAGTGTGTGTGAGAGTGTGTGTGTGTGTGTGAGAGAGTGTGTGTGTAAATGTGTGTGTATGTGAGTGTGTGTGTGAGTGTGCGAGTGTGTGTGTAAATGTGTGTGTAAGTGTGTGTTCCTCGTCTGTGTGAGTGTGTGTGTCTGTGTAAGTGTGAGTGTCTGTGTGTGTGTGTGTGTGTCTGTGTGTGTGTGTGAGTGTCTGTGTGTGTCTGTGTGTGTGTGTGAGAGGGTGTGTGTGTGTGAGTGTGATTGTCTGTGTGTGTCTGTGTGTGTGTGTGAGTGTGTCTGTGTGAGTGTGTGTGTGTGTCTGTGTGAGTGTGTGTGTGTGAGTGTGTGTGAGTGTCTGTGTGTGTCTGTGTGTGTTTGTCTGTGTGTGAGAGTGTGTGTGTGTGAGTATGTGAGTGTGTTAATGTTTTCGATTGTGAGTGTGTGTGTAAATGTGTGTGTAAGTGTATGTGTGTGTGTGTGTGTGAGTGTGTGTGTGTGTGTGTGTGTGAGAGAGAGTGTGTGTGTGTGTAAATGTGTGTGTATGTGAGTGTGTGTGAGTATGTGAGTGTGCGAGTGTGTGTGTAAATGTGTGTGTGTTCCTCATCTGTGTGTCTGTGTGTGTGTCTGTGTGAGTGTGAGTGTGAGTGTCTGTGTGTGTGTGTGTGTCTGTGTGTGTGTGAGAGGGTGTGTGTGTGAGAGGGTGTGTGTGTGAGTGTCTGTGTGTGTGTGTGTGTGTGTGTGTGTGAGTGTGTGTGAGTGTGAGTGCGTGTGTGAGTGTGTCTGTGTGAGTGTGTGTGTGTGTGTGTGTGAGTGTGTGTGAGTGTGTGTGAGTGTGTGTGAGTGTCTGTGTGTGTCTGTGTGTGTGTGAGAGAGAGAGTGTGTGTGTGAGTATGTGAGTGTGCGAGTGTGAGTAAGTGTGTGTGTGTAAATGTGTGTGTAAATGTGTGTGTAAGTGTGTGTGTCCCTCATAAAGACCTTTCTGATTCTGGTTCTGATTCTGATTTTGCAAGAATTTTGCCTAAACATACTTGGCAATAAAGACCTTTGTGATTCTGATTCTGATTCTGATGTTGCAAGAATTTTGCCTCTAGGCCTTACGATTCAGCACAAAATTGGGTTTTTGGACTGTTGGTGGCGCTAGACGGTTTGAGCTAGACACACCAAGGTTGCTACAGTAACTTCTAAGACTGGCCTCTACATGTGTGCCAAATTTCATAACTTTCCTACATACGGTTCTATGGGCTGCCATTGACTTCAATGACGGACGGAAGAATAATAATAATAATAATAATTAAAGCTGCAAGCAGCATTTCCCGGGTTCAAGCGTTTAAGGCCTTTAGGGAGTTTAAGGCCTTAAAGGATTTTCACATACACAAAGTGACCCGCAAGTTACAGAGGGTGGCACCCGCTCCTAACCTAGTGTCTCTAATACAGAAAAGCTTACCAACGTGTTGCACAATATATGTCATGTGAAGTACTCACCTGTCCGGTTTTCCCTAAAATAAACAAAGTCATATCCATAAAGCGAAGAAACACAAGCATCCAGATGCAGAACGAGTGACCCACAAGTCACATACACAAAGTGACCGGCAAGTCACATACATAAAGTGACCCTCAAGTCACATACACATAGTGACCCGCAAGTCACATACACAAAATTTTAGGATGTTGAATGCATGGAATGCATTGGGGTTGTTTACCATGTTGCTATGACAACATGGTAAACTCTGATTCTAGAACTGTGTTTGGACTGTGATGTCACACAGGATAATGAAGATTGACAGGAGATGTCCAATTTTAGGGATCTGAAAAGATAGATAGTGGAGCAAAGAGAGAGAGAGAGAGAACAAGAACAAACAATCGCCACGGTTTTTGAACTGTGACCTCAGTTTGACCTCTTTCACATGTGTCCCAGGTTTGGTGTTGATAGCTCATTTAGTTCTTGAGTTATTGACATTTTAGTAAAACTGGTTTTGGGGCCCCTTAAGGACCCTGAATCAAAATTTCGACTTTTTTTCGAAGATTATTGACATTGAGACTCCAGAGAATATTACTGCACTGGATTGGTCTCAACCAGGCGAAAAACCTAGGACTAGTTTGCAAAAGTAGGTTTCGGACAAAATGCACTATAGTGAAAAAATTTAATGGCGGAGATGAAATAGGAGATATACGTTTTTTAAGTCATGAGCCAAGGATTCCAATGATATAAAGCACTTGAGATTTGGACATAGGGGTTTTAGGGGTTTAGGGGTTATGGGGACAAACACGTTTTGGGGCGCTGAAGCGCCCCAAATTGTCCGATTCCGCTGAGATTTTGGCCCTGAGTAACTGTGACCAGTACTACCATCTGACCAAGTTTGAGCTCTCTAGGCCTTACGGTTTGGGCTGCACGATCGTTTCTAGGGCGGAATAATAATAATAATAATAATAATAATAATAATAATAATAAAAATCCTAACAAAAACAATAGGTTTCCAGCGCTTCGTGCTTGAACCCTAATAATAATAATAATAAGAAGAAGAAAACTAACGATAACAATAGGTGTCTACGCCCCTTCGGGGCTTGAGCTGCAAGCAGCGATACCGGGGTCAAGCCGATCAGATGCGCTCAGAAGATGTCGCTGATGAACCATACCAAGTTTGGTGTGTGTGTCTGTGTGTGTGTGTGAGTGTGAGTGTGTGTGAGTGTGTGTGAGAGTGTGTGTGTGTGTGAGAGAGTGTGTGTGTGTGTAAATGCGTGTGTATGTGAGTGTGTGTGAGTATGTGAGTGTGCGTGTAAATGTGTGTGTAAGTGTGTGTGTTCCTCGTCTGTGTGAGTGTGTGTGTCTGTGTGAGTGTGAGTGTCCGTGTGTTTGTGTGAGTGTCTGTGTGTGTGTGAGAGGGTGTGTGAGTGTGAGTGTGAGTGTGTGTGTGAGTGTGTGTGTGAGTGTCTGTGTGTGTGTGTGTGTGTGAGTGTGTGTGTGTGTGTGTGTGTGAGAGAGAGAGTGTGTGTGTGTGTAAATGCGTGTGTATGTGAGTGTGTGTGAGTATGTGAGTGTGCGAGTGTGTGTGTAAATGTGTGTAAGTGTGTGTGTTCCTCGTCTGTGTGAGTGTGTGTGTCTGTGTGAGTGTGAGTGTCTGTGTGTGTGTGTGAGTGTCTGTGTGTATCTGTGTGTGTGTGTGACAGGGTGTGTGAGTGTGTGTGTGAGTGTCTGTGTGTGTTTGTGTGTCTGTGTGTGTGTGTGTGAGTGTGTATGTGAGTGTGAGTGCGTGTCTGTGTGTGTGTGTCTGTGTGTGTGTCTGTGTGTGAGTGTGTGTGTGTGTCTGTGTGTCTGTGTGTGTGTGTGAGAGAGTGTGTGTGTGAGTATGTGAGTGTGCGACTGTGAGTAAGTGTGTGTGTTCCTTATAAAGACCTTTCTGATTCTGGTTCTGATTCTGATTTTGCAAGAATTTTGCCTAAACATACTTGGCAATAAAGACCTTTGTGATTCTGATTCTGATTCTGATGTTGCAAGAATTTTGCCTCTAGGCCTTACGATTCAGCACAAAATTGGGTTTTTGGACTGTTGGTGGAGCTAGACGGTTTAAGCTATACACACCAAAGTTGCTACAGTAACTTCTAAGACTGGCCTCTACATGTGTGCCAAATTCCATAACTTTCCTACGTACGGTTCTATGGGCTGCCATTGACTTCAATGGCGGAAAACGGAATAATAATAATAATAATAAATATAGCTGCAAGCAGCGATACCGGGGTCAAGCCGATCAGATGCGCTCAGAACATGTCGCTGATGAACCATACCAAGTTTCGTAGCTATATGGCATTGTATTGGTAAAATACTGAACTTGACGTAAAAATTCAAAATGTGTGTGTAGGTGTGTGTGTGTAAGTGAGTGTGTGAGTGTGTGAGTGTGTGTGTAAGTGTGTGAGTGTGTGTGTAAGTGTGAGTGTGTGTGTAAGTGTTTGTGTAAGTGTGTGTGTAAGTGTGTGTGTA